>NC_092269.1:38660842-38745842 GCF_036320965.1 Panulirus ornatus
ATCCATTTGCTTTTCTAAGTATTTCTCGCATACATTCTTCAAAGCAAACACCTGATCCACACATCCTCTACCACTTCTGAAACCACACTGCTCTTCCCCAATCTGATGCTCTGTACATGCCTTCACCCTCTCAATCAATACCCTCCCATATAATTTACCAGGAATACTCAACAAACTTATACCTCTGTAATTTGAGCACTCACTCTTATATATATATATATATATATATATATATATATATATATATATATATATATATAATGAATATTCATACATATGTATAAATACATATATATATAAATGAAGGAACAGAGACGGGGGCCAGGTGATTATTGCACGAGGGTGCACTTGGGAACTTTTCATGTTTCATTTTCCTCGTGGACTCATAGGTATATATATATATATATATATATATATATATATATATATATATACTTTCAGAGTATTCACCATTTCCCGCGTTAGCAAGGTGGCGTTAAGAACAGAGGACTGGGTCTCTGAGGGAATATCCTCACCTAGCACCCTTCTCTGTTCATTCTGTATATTCTGCATATACACATTATACAGGTTTATGTGTGTGTCAGTGTATGCATATGTATACATTATATATAGTTCATGTATAACGTTTATATATATATATATATATATATATATATATATATATATATATATATATATATATATATATATATGTATATATCCCTGGGGATAGGGGATTAAGAATACTTCCCACGTACTCCCTGCGTGTCGTAGAAGGCGACTAAAAGGGGAGGGAGCGGGGGGCTGGAAATCCTCCCCTCTCGTTTTTTTTTAATTTTCCAAAAAAAGGAACAGAGGGGGCCAGGTGAGAATATTCCAAAAAAGGCCCAGTCCTCTGTTCTTAACGCTACCTCGCTAACGCGGGAAATGGCGAATAGTTTAAAAGAAAAAAATATATATATATGAACAAAATGCATAGGAACGCCCACCTTCAAAAACTTACGAACCTCCAACAACGGTCCCGGGTTCGATCCTGGCTGTTGGAGGTTTATATATATATATATATATATATATATATATATATATATATATATATATATATATATATATATATGGATGGTATTGCAGTGGAATTTATTAAGAAAGGGGGTGACTGTATTGTTGACTGGTTGGTAAGGTTATTTAATGTATGTATGACTCATGGTGAGGTGCCTGAGGATTGGCGGAATGCGTGCATAGTGCCATTGTACAAAGGCAAAGGGGATAAGAGTGAGTGCTCAAATTACAGAGGTATAAGTTTGTTGAGTATTCCTGGTAAATTATATGGGAGGGTATTGATTGAGAGGGTGAAGGCATGTACAGAGCATCAGATTGGGGAAGAGCAGTGCGGTTTCAGAAGTGGTAGAGGATGTGTGGATCAGGTGTTTGCTTTGAAGAATGTATGTGAGAAATACTTAGAAAAGCAAATGGATTTGTATGTAGCATTTATGGATCTGGAGAAGGCATATGATAGAGTTGATAGAGATGCTCTGTGGAAGGTATTAAGAATATATGGTGTGGGAGGCAAGTTGTTAGAAGCAGTGAAAAGTTTTTATCGAGGATGTAAGGCATGTGTACGTGTAGGAAGAGAGGAAAGTGATTGGTTCTCAGTGAATGTAGGTTTGCGGCAGGGGTGTGTGATGTCTCCATGGTTGTTTAATTTGTTTATGGATGGGGTTGTAAAGGAGGTAAATGCAAGAGTCCTGGAAAGAGGGGCAAGTATGAAGGCTGTTGGGGATGAGAGAGCTTGGGAAGTGAGTCAATTGTTGTTCGCTGATGATACAGCGCTGGTGGCTGATTCATGTGAGAAACTGCAGAAGCTGGTGACTGAGTTTGGTAAAGTGTGTGGAAGAAGAAAGTTGAGAGTAAATGTGAATAAGAGCAAGGTTATTAGGTACAGTAGGGGTGAGGGTCAAGTCAATTGGGAGGTGAGTTTGAATGGAGAAAAACTGGAGGAAGTGAAGTGTTTTAGATATCTGGGAGTGGATCTGTCAGCGGATGGAACCATGGAAGCGGAAGTGGATCATAGGGTGGGGGAGGGGGCGAAAATTTTGGGAGCCTTGAAAAATGTGTGGAAGTCGAGAACATTATCTCGGAAAGCAAAAATGGGTATGTTTGAGGGAATAGTGGTTCCAACAATGCTGTATGGTTGCGAGGCGTGGGCTATGGATAGAGATGTGCGCAGGAGGATGGATGTGCTGGAAATGAGATGTTTGAGGACAATGTGTGGTGTGAGGTGGTTTGATCGAGTAAGTAACGTAAGGGTAAGAGAGATGTGTGGAAATAAAAAGAGCGTGGTTGAGAGAGCAGAAGAGGGTGTTTTGAAATGGTTTGGGCACATGGAGAGAATGAGTGAGGAGAGATTGACCAAGAGGATATATGTGTCGGAGGTGGAGGGAACGAGGAGAAGAGGGAGACCAAATTGGAGGTGGAAAGATGGAGTGAAAAAGATTTTGTGTGATCGGGGCCTGAACATGCAGGAGGGTGAAAGGAGGGCAAGAAATAGAGTGAATTGGAGTCATGTGGTATACAGGGGTTGACGTGCTGTCAGTGGATTGAAGCAAGGCATGTGAAGCGTCTGGGGTAAACCATGGAAAGCTGTGTAGGTATGTATATTTGCGTGTGTGGACGTGTGTATGTACATGTGTATGGGGGGGGGGGGGTTGGGCCATTTCTTTCGTCTGTTTCCTTGCGCTACCTCGCAAACGCGGGAGACAGCGACAAAGTATAAAAAAAAAAAAAAAAAAAAAAAAATATATATATATATATATATATAAATAACCAATAGAGACGAATAATATACCAGTGGTTTTCTAAGTATTATTACACATCCACGCTGAAGCTTCTACAAATGCACATTATATATATTTCACCTTTTAGAATGTTAAAATACTAAGAGGGGAGGGTTTCTAGCCCCTCGCTTGAGACCGAGTGTGAACAATTGTGGCCTTTATTGTCTTTTCCTAGCACTACCTCAAGGGGATGGGGTTCCCGTTTCATACATGTGTTGGCGACGCGCATGGGTGAAGGCAGCAAGTACGAAGAAGTACATGTCTATGTTGAAATGCATACATATGTATCTGCGTGTCTAGTTGTTCATGTATATACATATTCATGTGTGTACTTTGGGCCGTCTGTTTCCTTGCGCTACCTCGCTAACGCAGGTAAAGGTTACGTATAAAAAATAAAAATTTATATAAATTCCTACATATATATATTATGTATATATGTATTCATTATATACGAATAATATATATAATGCATATAACTTATACTAAATATATATATATATATATATATGAGAGAGCTTGGGAAGTGAGTCAGTTGTTGTTCGCTGATGATACAGCGCTGGTGGCGGATTCATGTGAGAAACTGCAGAAGCTGGTGACGGAGTTTGGTAAAGTGTGTGGAAGAAGAAGAGTAAATGTGAATAAGAGCAAGGTTATTAGGTACAGTAGGGTTGAGGGTCAAGTCAATTGGGAGGTGAGTTTGAATGGTGAAAAACTGGAGGAAGTGAAGTGTTTTAGATATCTGGGAGTGGATCTGTCAGCGGATGGAACCATGGAAGCGGAAGTGGATCATAGGGTGGGGGAGGGGGCGAAAATTTTGGGAGCCTTGAAAAATGTGTGGAAGTCGAGAACATTATCCCGGAAAGCAAAAATGGGTATGTTTGAAGGAATAGTAGTTCCAACAATGTTGTATGGTTGCGAGGCGTGGGCTATGGATAGAGTTGTGCGCAGGAGGATGGATGTGCTGGAAATGAGATGTTTGAGGACAATGTGTGGTGTGAGGTGGTTTGATCGAGTAAGTAACGTAAGGGTAAGAGAGATGTGTGGAAATAAAAAGAGCGTGGTTGAGAGAGCAGAAGAGGGTGTTTTAAAATGGTTTGGGCACATGGAGAGAATGAGTGAGGAAAGATTGACCAAGAGGATATATGTGTCGGAGGTGGAGGGAACGAGGAGAAGAGGGAGACCAAATTGGAGGTGGAAAGATGGAGTGAAAAAGATTTTGTGTGATCGGGGCCTGAACATGCAGGAGGGTGAAAGGAGGGCAAGGAATAGAGTGAATTGGAGCGATGTGGTATACAGGGGTTGACGTGCTGTCAGTGGATTGAATCAAGGCATGTGAAGCGTCCGGGGTAAACCATGGAAAGCTGTGTAGGTATGTATATTTGTGTGTGTGGACGTGTGTATGTACATGTGTATGGGGGGGGTTGGGGAATTTCTTTCGTCTGTTTCCTTGCGCTACCTCGCAAACGCGGGAAACAGCGACAAAGTATAAAAAAAAAAAAAAAAATATATATATATATATATATATATATATATATATATGTGTGTGTGTGTGTGTTGGAAAGGATCACAATTGTGCGCGTGATCAAGATATAGGAATTCCTATGAGTCCACGGGGAAAATGAAACACGAAAAGTTCCCAAGTGCACTTTTGTGTAATAATTACATCAGGGGAGACACAAGAGAAATATAACAGTCAGTTGATATACATCGAAGAGACGAAGCTAGGATGCCATTTGGACAATCACATGTTTACCAAATGATGTCCTAGCTTCATCTCTTCGACGTATATCAACTGACTGTTATATTTCTCTCGTGTCTCCCCTGATGATGTAATTATTACACAAAAGTGCACTTTTATATATATATATATATATATATATATATATATATATATATATATATATATATATTTGGTAAACATGTGATTGTCGATCACATGTTTACCAAATGGCGTCCTAGCTTCGTCTCTTCGATGTATATCAATTGACTGTTATATTCCTCTCTTGTGTCTCCCCTGATGATGTGATTATTACACGAAAGTGCACTTGGGAACTTTTCATGTTTCATTTTCCTCGTGGACTCATAGGAATATCTTGATCACGCGCAAAATTGTGATCCTTTCCAATATATATATATATATATATATATATATATATAATCTTGCATTCACCTCCCTAACAACCCCATCCATAAACAAATTAAACAACCATGGAGACATCACACACCCCTGCCGCAAACCTACATTCACTGAGAACCAATCACTTTCCTCTCTTCCTACACGTACACATACCTTACATCCTCGATAAAAACTTTTCACTGCTTCTAACAACTTGCCTCCCACACCATACATTCTTAATACCTTCCACAGAGCATCTCTATCAACTCTATCATATGCCTTCTCCAGATCCATAAATGCTACATACAAATCCATTTGCTTTTCTAAGTATTTCTCACATACATTCTTCAAAGCAAACACCTGATCCACACATCTTCTACCACTTCTGAAACCACACTGCTCTTCCCCAATCTGATGTTCTGTACATGCCTTCACCCTCTCAATCAATACCCTCCCATATAATTTACCAGGAATACTCAACAAACTTATACCTCTGTAATTTGAGCACTCACTCACTCACTCTTATATATATATATATATATATATATATATATATATATATATATATATATATATACATATATATATATATATATATATATATATATATATATATATATATATACATATATATATATATATATATATATATATATATATATATAATGAATATTCATACATATGTATAAATACATATATATAAATGAAGGAACAGAGACGGGGGCTAGGTGAGGGTATTCCCTCAAAGGCCCAGTCCTCTGTTCTTAACGCTACCTTGCTAACGAGGGAAATGGCGAAGTATGAAAAAAAAATATTGTACACATTCATTTAAAATACATATATAATGTTCGTATCGTGAAAACGATTTTGAGTGACCAGGGCCTGAACATGCACAAGGGTGAAGGTGTGTAAGGAATAGAGTGAATTGGAACGATGTGGTATACCGGGGTCGACGTGCTGTCAATGGATTGAATCAGGGTATGAGAAGCGTTTTGGGTAAACCATGGAAAGTTCTGTGGGGCCTGGATGTGGAAAGGGAGCTGTGGTTTCGGTGCATTATACATAACAGCTAGAGACTGAGTGTGAATGAATGTGGCCTTTGTTGTCTTTTCCTAGCGCTACCTCGCACACATGCGGGGGGAGGGGGTTGTTATTTTACGTTTGGCTGGGTGGCGACGGGAATGAATAAGGGCAGACAGTATGAATTATGTATATGTGTATATATGTATATGTCTGTGTGTGTGTATATATATATGTATACACTGGGATGTATAGGTATGTATATGTGCATGTGTGGATGTGTATGTATATACATGTGTATGTGGGTGGGTTGGTTCATTCTTTCGTCTGTTTCCTTATGCTACCTCACTAACGCGGGAGACAGTGACAAAGTATAATAAATAAATAAACGTATGAGATATATACATGCATATAATACATATATACATATATATATATATATATATATATATATATATATATATATATTTTTTTTTTTTTTTTTTTTTTTTTTTTTTTATACTTTGTCGCTGTCTCCCGCGTTTGCGAGGTAGCGCAAGGAAACAGACGAAAAAAATGGCCCAACCCCCCCCATACACATGTACATACACACGTCCACACACGCAAATATACATACCTACACAGCTTTCCATGGTTTACCCCAGACGCTTCACATGCCTTGATTCAATCCACTGACAGCACGTCAACCCCTGTATACCACATCGCTCCAATTCACTCTATTCCTTGCCCTCCTTTCACCCTCCTGCATGTTCAGGCCCCGATCACACAAAATCCTTTTCACTCCATCTTTCCACCTCCAATTTGGTCTCCCTCTTCTCCTCGTTCCCTCCACCTCCGACACATATATCCTCTTGGTCAATCTTTCCTCACTCATTCTCTCCATGTGCCCAAACCACTTCAAAACACCCTCTTCTGCTCTCTCAACCACGCTCTTTTTATTTCCACACATCTCTCTTACCCTTACGTTACTTACTCGATCAAACCACCTCACACCACACATTGTCCTTAAACATCTCATTTCCAGCACATCCATCCTCCTACGCACAACTCTATCCATAGCCCACGCCTCGCAACCATACAACATTGTTGGAACTACTATTCCTTCAAACATACCCATTTTTGCTTTCCGGGATAATGTTCTCGACTTCCACACATTTTTCAAGGCTCCCAAAATTTTCGCCCCCTCCCCCACCCTATGATCCACTTCCGCTTCCATGGTTCCATCCGCTGACAGATCCACTCCCAGATATCTAAAACACTTCACTTCCTCCAGCCTCTCACCATTCAAACTCACCTCCCAATTGACTTGACCCTCAACCCTACTGTACCTAATAACCTTGCTCTTATTGACATTTACTCTTAACTTTCTTCTTCCACACACTTTACCAAACTCCGTCACCAGCTTCTGCAGTTTCTCACATGAATCCGCCACCAGCGCTGTATCATCAGCGAACAACAACTGACTCACTTCCCAATATATATATATATATATATATATATATATATATATATATATATATATATATATTTCATACTATTCGCCATTTCCCGCATTAGCAAGGCAGCGTTAAGAACAGAGGACTGGGCCTTTCAGGGAATATCCTCACCTGGCCCCTTTCTCTGTTCCTTCTTTTGGGAAAAAAAAAAAAAAAAAAAAAAAAAAAAAAAATGTAAATATACTGTACATATATAGTATATATACATATCTAATTATATATATATATATATATATATATATATATATATATATATATATATATATATATATATACACACACAAATATAAACCTACATAAATTATATGTATACATTAAATATATTATACTTCCCTGACGCAGGAGACAGCGACTAAGTATAAATAAATATATAATACATACTAATACACAAATGTATATAATATATATATCCATATATAATGTATACATATGCATACACACACACACACACACACACACACACATATATATATATATATATATATATATATATATATATATATATATATATATATATATATATATATATATATATATATATATATATATATTCCTATGTGTCCAGGGGGAAAGTGAAACACACTAAGTTCTGAAGTACACTTTTGTGTAATAATCACATCATCATCGGAGACACAAGAGAATTATAAGTCAGTTGACATACAACAAAGAGACGTAGCTAGGACGCCATTTGGTAAACATGATTACAAATTGTGTCCTAGCTATGTCTCTTCATTGTATATCAAATGACTATTTTATTTCTCTAGTCTCTCCCCTGATGATATGATTATTATACGAAAGTGCACTTCGGAACTTATACAATGCATATTCATACATATGTATTAATACATATATAAACAAATATATATATTATATACATTCATATAAGAATAAAGTGTATATGAAGGCGCACCTTCATAGAACATACAAAGCTCCAACAGCCAGGATCGAACCTGGGACCCCTTGTGCAATATATATATGTGTGTGTGTGTGTGTGTGTGTGTGTGTATATATATGTGTACATTGAGATGTATAGGTATGTATATTTGCGTGAGTGGACGTGTATGTATATACATGTGTATGGGGGTGGGTTGGGCCATTTCTTTCGTCTGTTTCCTTGCGCTACCTCGCAAATGCGGGAGACAGCGGCAAAAAAAAAAAAAAAAAAAAAAAAGAAATTTATATATATATATATATATATATATATATATATATATTTATTTATTATTCATTTTGCTTTGTCGCTGTCTCCTGCGTTTGCGAGGTAGCGCAAGGAAACAGACGAAAGAAATGGCCCAACCCACCCCCATACACATGTATATACATACACGTATATATATATATATATATATATATATATATATATATATATATACACACACACATGTACATAATTCATACTGTCTGCCTTTATCCATTCCCATCGCCACCCATGGAATAACAACCCCCTCCCCCCTCATGTGTGCGAGGTAGCATTAGGAAAGACAACAAAGGCAACATTCGTTCACACTCAGTCTCTAGCTGTCATGTAATAATGCACCGAAACCACAGCTCCCTTTCCACATCCAGGCCCCACAGAACTTTCCATGGTTTACCCCAGACGCTTCACATGCCCTGGTTCAAGCCATTGACAGCCCGTCGACCCCGGTATACCACATCGTTCCAATGCACCCTATTCCTTGCATGCCTTTCACCCTCCTGCATGTTCAGGCCCCGATCACTCAAAATCTTTTTCACTCCATCTTTCCACCTCCAGTTTAGTCTCTTACTTCTCCTTGTTCCCTCCACCTCTGACACATATATCCTCTTGGTCAACTTTTCCTCACTCATTTTCTCCATGTGACCAAACCATTTCAAAACACCCTCTTCTCCTCTCTCAACCACACTCTCTATGTTTCCACACATCTCTCTTACTACAATTTCACTCCATGCATGCAAACATATTCCCTACTATTTGCCTTTTTCCAAAAATATCAATTTTATGTATGAACCTAATTTACTTCTTAACATAAATTTCTATTTGATAATTGTATGTATGCAACATGTAGAGAGCAAAGTTCTACAAAACTTGCCCTGAATCTTATTTGCAGTTAATTTTCGTGCTCTACACATAGACACCAGCTACAGGTGCTGATGACTAAATCAAAGCACGACTCGATTAAAGGCATCTATCTATCCATCTATACCACAGGGGCCCATTCCCTCCAAGAACTCCCTCAAGGGGGTGGCCATGGCAAAAGTCTCCATAACTACTGAACTCCAGTGCTGCTTCTTAGAATTTAGTGCTTTAGAGGGCAACTCTAGCACAATGCTTCCAGAGGATTCTATCTAATGTTCCTATCAACTAATTCTCCATAATAAGCCTCCTGCCTACTGATTCAATGTACCACTTCTACCTAATGCTCCCACCAAATATCACTTCTGTCCATGGGTACTAGCATTTTGCCAAAAGGCAGGGCTCGTCACAAAAGCTATGTCCCAAGCTGCCAAAATATTTCTGACCCCTAGTTGTGAAGCAAAACTACAAGATAAGTGCTTTTAATGTTTTCTGTTTCACCAGAGTTGAACTTCCTTTTAGACATTTTGTTTAACCAAAAACCATTGTGGCTTACAATGAAATCAAAGATGTAACTGAATATGAAAAGCACCAAGGAAGGGATAATATATTATTCACCACATGGAGAGGGCAAATTTTCAGTTTTTGTATACCTTATCTACTTTCTTTTTTAACATTTTTTCATAGTGAAATGAAGCACTTAAATCTGCAATTTATTTATATTTATCTATTTATTTTGCTTTGTCGCTGTCTCCTGCGTTAGCGAGGCAGTGCAAGGAAACATGAAAGAATGGCCCAACCCACCCACATACACATGAATATACATACACATCCACACACGCAAATATACATACCTATACATCTCAATGTACACATATATATACACACACAAGACATATACATATATACACATGTACATAATTCATACTGTCTGCCTTTATTTATTCCCATCGACACCTCGCCACTCATGGAATAACAACACCCTCCCCCCTCATGTGTGCGAGGTAGCGCTAGGAAAAGACAACAAAGGCCCCATGCGTTCACACTCAGTCTCTAGCTGTCATGTAATAATGCACCGAAACCACAGCTCCCTTTCCACTTCCAGGCCCCACAGAACTTTCCATGGTTTACCCCAGACGCTTCACATGCCCTGGTTCAATCCACTGACAGCACGTCGACCCCGGTATACCATATTGTTCCAATTCACTCTATTCCTTGCACGCCTATCACCCTCCTACATGTTCAGGCCCCGATCACTCAAAATATTTTTCACTCCAACTTTCCACCTCCAATATGGTCTCCCACTTCTCCTCGTTCCCTCCACCTCAGACACGTATATCCTCTTGGTCAATCTTTCCTCACTCATTCTCTCCATGTGACCAAACCATTTCAAAACACCCTCTTCTGCTCTCACAACCACACTCTCTTTGTTTCCACACATCTCTCTTACCCTTACATTACTTACTCGATCAAACCACCTCACACCATATATTGTCCTCAAACATCTCATTTCCAGCACATCCACCCTCCTGTGCACAACTCTATCCGTAGCCCACGCCTCGCAACCATACAACATTGTTAGAACCACTATTCCTTCAAACATACCCATTTTTGTTTTCCGAGATGATCTTCTCGACTTCCACACATTCTTCAAGGCTCCCAGAATTTTTGCCCCCTCCCCCACCCTATGATTCACTTCCGCTTCCATGGTTCCATCCGCTGCCAAATCCACTCCCAGATATCTAAAACACTTCATTTCCTCCAGTTTTTCTCCATTCAAACTTACCTCCCAGTTGACTTGACCCTCAACCTGACTGTATCTAATAACCTTGCTCTTATTCACATTTACTCTTAACTTTCTTCTTCCACACACTTTACCAAACTGAGTCACCAGCTTCTGCAGTTTCTCACATGAATCAACCACCAGCGCTGTATCATCAGCGAACAACAACTGACTCACTTCCCAAGCTCTCTCATCCACAACAGACTGCATACTTGCCCCTCTTTCCAAAACTCTTGCATTCACCTCCCTAACAACCCCATCCATAAACAAATTAAACAACCATGGAGACATACCTTTAAATCTCAACGTATACCACATCATTCCAATTCACTATTCCTTACACGCCTTTCACCTGGCCCCCTTCTCTTTTCCTTCTTTTGGGGGAAAAAAAAAAAAAAATCTAGCCCCCCTGCCCTTTTAGTCGCCTTCTACGACACGCAGAGAATACGTAGGAAGTATTCTTTCTCCCCTATCCCCAGGGATACAGCGCTGGAGGCTGGTTCATGTAAGAAACTGCAGAAGCTGGTGACTGAGTTTGGTAACGTGTGTGAAAGAAGAAAGTTAAAGAGTAAATGTGAATAAGAGCAAGGTTATTAGGTGCAGTAGGATTGAGGGTCCAGTCAATTGGGAGGTAAGTCTGAATGGAGAAAAACTGGAGGAAGTAAAGTGTTTTAGATATCTGGGAGTGGATCTGGCAGCGGATGGAACCATGGAAGCGGAAGTGAATCATAGGGTGGGGGAGGGGGCGAAAATTCTGGGAGCCTTGAAGAATGTTTAGAAGTCGAGAACATTATTTCGGAAAGCATAAATGGGTATGTTTGAAGGAATAGTGGTTCCAACAATGTTGTATGGTTGCGAGGCGTGGGCTATGGATAGAGTTGTGTGCAGGGTGGTGGATGTGCTGGAAATGAGATGTTTGAGGACAATGTGTGGTGTGAGGTGGTTTGATCGAGTAAGTAATGTAAGGGTAAGAGAGATGTGTGGAAATAAAAAGAGCGTGGTTGAGAGAGTAGAAGAGGGTGTTTTGAAATGGTTTGGTCACATGGAGAGAATGAGTGAGGAAAGATTGACCATGTGTCAGAGGTGGAGGGAACGAGGAGAAGTGGGAGACCAAATTGGAGGTGGAAAGACAGAGTGAAAAAGATTTTGAGTGATTGGGGCCTGAACATGCAGGAGGGTGAAAGGCTTGCTAGGAATAGAGTGAATTGGAACTATGTGGTATACTTAGGTCAACGTGCTGTCAATGGATTGAACCAGGGCATGTGAAGCGTCTGGGGTAAACCATGGAAAGTTTTGTGGGGCCTGGACATGGAAAGGGAGCTGTGACAGGAATGAATAAGGGCAGACAGTATGAATTATGTACATGTGTACATATGTATATGTCTGTGTGTGTATATGAATATGTTGATGTATAGATATGTATATGTGTGCATGTGTGTGGATGTGTATGTATATACACATGTAAGTGGGTGGGTTGGGCCATTATTTTGTCTGTTTCCGTGCACTGCCTTGCTAACACAGGAGACAGTGACAAAGTATAAAATATAAATAATGTACACACACACTTCATACACATTTGCCATTTCCCACATCAGCTAGGTACATATATGACAGCTAGAGATTGAGACAGTGTGAATGAATGTGGCCTTTGTTGTCTTTTCCTAGTGCTACCCTGTGCGCACGTGGGGTAGGGGTATGCCATTTCAGGTGTGGCTGGGTAGGGGCAGGAATGGATGAAGGCAGCATATACGAATATGTACATGTTGAAATGTATAGGTATGTATATGTGCGTGTGTGGGTGTTTATGCATATACACGTGTATGTGGATGGGTTGGGCCATTCTTTCGTCAGTTTCCTTGCACTACCTTGCTAACATGGGAGACAGCGACTAAGTATAATAAATACTATATATATATATATATATATATATATATATATATATATATTTCTTTTTCTTTCAAACTATTCGCCATTTCCCGCATTAGCGTGGTAGCGTTAAGAACAGAGGAGTATATATATATATATATGTCAGTGGATTGAATCAGGGCATGTGAAGCATCTGGGGTAAACCATGGAAAGCTGTGTAGGTATGTATATTTGCGTGTGTGGACGTAGTATATACATGTGTATGGGGTTGGGTTGGGCCATTTCTTTCATCTGTTTCCTTGCGCTACCTCGCAAACGCGGGAGACAGCAAAAATATATATATATATATATATATATATATATATATATATATATATATATATATTTTATCCCTGGGGATAGGGGATTAAGAATACTTCCCACATATTCCCTGCGTGTCGTAAAAGGCGACTAAAAGGGGAGGGAGCGGGGGGGCTGGAAATCCTCCCCTCTCGTTTTTTTTTTTAATTTTCCAAAAGAAGGAACAGAGAATTGGGCCAGGTGAGGGTATTCCCTCAAAGGCCCAGTCCTCTGTTCTTAACGCTACCTCGCTAATGCGGGAAATGGCGAATAGTTTGGAGAAAAAAAAAAAAAAAAAAAATATATATATATATATATATATATATATATATTTGTCGCTATCTCCCACGTTAGTGCAAGGAAACAGATGAAAGAATGGCCAAACCCACCCATTACACATGTATATGCATAAATGCCCATACACACACATATACATACCTATATATTTCAATGTATACATACATATACATACTAAGACATAAACATGTACATATTCATACTCGCTGTCTTCATCCAATCCCGCACCACCCCACCACACAAGAAAGGACATACCCCTTCCCCCCATGAGGTAGCGCTAGGAAGAGACAACAAAGGCTACATTTGTTCACACTCAGTCTCTAGCTGTCATGTGTAATGCACCGAAACCACAGCTCCTTTTCCACATCAAGGCCCCACAAAACTTTCCATGGTTTACCCTAGACGCTTTACATGCCCTGGTTCAATACATTGACAGCACGTTTATATATATAAAGGCTCAGTCCTCTGTTCTTAATGCTACGTCGCTAATGCAGGAAATGGCAAATATGTATGAAAAAAAATTATATATTGTGAAAGCATGCAAGCCTTTCTACTAATGTCTACATGTAACTAATGTGCACATAATTTCCAATCTACTGAATAGTCCTACCTGCTACTTCTACCTAATGCTAATGCCTACTGTTTCTGTACATTCCTAATACCATTTCTCAAAAAAGGCAGGGTTAGCAGCTGTAAAATCTACAATTACGAAGATTGAGTTGCGTGTGTCAAGTGCAATGAACTTTTACTTGTGATAAGCAGAGACTGTATGTTTGAGGACACTGCCAACAATCCATGTGTTGGGGGAGGTAGAGAAGAAAACTTCCTTATTGAAAATGGAACTTGACTACCATTGAAATGTCTTGCCATCAGCAAGTCACTAGGATCTATTATTTCTCAATTAAAGGGTAAATGATATTCATAACTTTATTGAATGTCTCAATTAGGTGGGGCGTGGCCGTGTTTCCTGCAAGAGAAAAGACTTGAGTTATGAACAAGCATCATAAAGACATCTGAATGAGCTGTTGAGGACATGTTAAAAACAAAATTGAAATATTTACTTAATCCATGTTTATATATATCACATTCACATACCAGTGGGTGATAATCATACTATCATGGATGAGGTTAACATAACTATAACACTGCCTAAACAAATTTTCTTAAAAAACTAAATAAACTACAAATAAACAAAATTACTACACAAACATAAAGTAAATATTCCAACATTTATAAATTTAAATGGTATATTAATTCTGCTTATAAAATATCATACATTTCTCTCTGCTCAGATCAAAATTTCCTGATTTTCTTGATTATTAACTGTTCCTCATCAGCTACAGAAGACCAAGCTTTCAAAGAAATGCAAACTTAAAATATACACCAGAGAAGGGTGCTATGATCATAATTATCCTTCTTAAACCCACTACAAACCATGCAGGATTCTATTTTATAATAGTATGCAAAATTCATAAGGCCTAGCAAACAGCATCAGCTACAAGAAATAATCTACCTTAATCTTGCATTCAGTTAGTACTACTACTGCAAAGACCGGCTTTCCAACTAAACACTGTCAAATAAAAGTTAAAAGTCTAATTTTCTGGCCTTCCATTTGCAATGAAAATTTCACCAAAACATATATTGAATTTTTACAGAAAAATCTAAAAGCTAAACAGCAACTGTTAGAATTTACTCATCCCTCAAGATTATAGATATAACCTGCATTTCAAAAGTTCATAAAGCTGTAATCTGTTGTCACCATTTCCCACATTCGAAGTGGGGTGACACATGCAGGATCTCCCTCAAGCATTTCAGCAACTGATCATCACAGCACCTTTAAAAGTGCAGTAGAGCCAACAGCAATGCTCGAAGCATTTGCTGAAGAATGCTGTGTGCTAGTTTAGCTTCAAATAAACGAAACAGTTGCCACCTGCTTACATATAGAAATAATATCTAAAAGGAATGAAGGAAGCGTCAGAAAGTATATGTGGGAGGGAGAATACGAAAATGCAAACCATACGAAAAACTTTTTAACATGGTGAATCAAGAAAGTGATAAACAAAAGATACTATGCAATCTGAGAATGTGTCATGGTCTGCTGTGTCACTGCCAAAGAAAATAACTAACAACAGGACAAAGAACACCTCTCAGGGTAAAACTCCCATGGGCAACTAAGGCCACCCATTCTACTACCTAATACATATGTGAACGACATCTGATGTTCTTTGGCAGTCACCCATCCAAATACTAACCAGACTCAACGATGATTAACTTCGCTGACTGGGCAAAGCGGTGTTTTCAACGTGGTATGGCAGCTGCTTCCTAAGTTGATAAAATGGCAATTAGAGCCAACTGGTTACTGGACTAAATGGACATTACTGAATGTTAATAAATGTTGTACCTAAGTGAACAACCTTAATCAATGAATATACTAAACCAAACAATGTACCTCAGTTAAAAAAATCAGAACCATCAAGGAGTGATTTTGCCTTAAGTGATAAATGATATAAAATCATTTTAAGTTATCTGTAGCTCATTGAAACGAAATCTATAAAACTAATGCAATTATTAGGAAGAAAAAAGAAATCTCATAAAACAAGAATTTAGGATATATATATATATATATATATATATATATATATATATATATATATATATATATATATATATATATATATATATATATATATATATATATATATTATATATATATATATATATATATATATATATATATATATATATATTTTTTGCTCTGTCGCTGTCTCCCGCATTTGCGAGGAAGCACAAGGAAACAGACGAAAGAAATGGCCCAACCCACCCCCATACACATGTATATACATACGTCCACACACGCAAATATACATACCTACACAGCTTTCCATGGTTTACCCCAGACGCCTCACATGCCCTGATTCAATCCACTGACAGCACGTCAACCCCGGTATACCACATCGATCCAATTCACTCTATTCCTTGCCCTCCTTTCACCCTCCTGCATGTTCAGGCCCCGATCACACAAAATCTTTTTCACTCCATCTTTCCACCTCCAATTTGGTCTCCCACTTCTCCTTGTTCCCTCCACATCCGACACATATATCCTCTTGGTCAATCTTTCCTAACTCATTCTCTCCATGTGCCCAAACCATTTCAAAACACCCTCTTCTGCTCTCTCAACCACGCTCTTTTTATTTCCACACATCTCTCTTACCCTTACGTTACTTACTCGATCAAACCACCTCACACCACACATTGTCCTCAAACATCTCATTTCCAGCACATCCATCCTCCTGCGCACAACTCTATCCATAGCCCACGCCTCGCAACCATACAACATTGTTGGAACCACTATTCCTTCAAACATACCCATTTTTGCTTTCCGAGATAATGTTCTCGACTTCCACACATTCTTCAAGGCTCCCAGGATTTTCGCCCCCTCCCCCACCCTATGATCCACTTCCGCTTCCATGGTTCCATCCGCTGCCAGATCCACTCCCAGATATCTGAAACACTTTACTTCCTCCAGTTTTTCTCCATTCAAACTTACCTCCCAATTGACTTGACCCTCAACCCTACTGTACCTAATAACCTTGCTCTTATTCACATTTATTCTTAACTTTCTTCTTTCACACACTTTACCAAACTCAGTCACCAGCTTCTGCAGTTTCTCACATGAATCAGCCACCAGCGCTGTATCATCAGCGAACAACAACTGACTCACTTCCCAAGCTCTCTCATCCCCGACAGACTTCATACTTGCCCCTCTTTCCAAAACTCTTGCATTTACCTCCCTAACAACCCCATCCATAAACAAATTAAACAACCATGGAGACATCACACACCCCTGCCGCAAACCTACATTCACTGAGAACCAACCACTTTCCTCTCTTCCTATACGTACACATGCCTTACATCCTCGATAAAAACTTTTCACTGCTTCTAACAACTTACCTCCCACACCATATATTCTTAATACCTTCCACATAGCATCTCTATCAACTCTATCATATGCCTTCTCCAGATCCATAAATGCTACATACAAATCCATTTGCTTTTCTAAGTATTTCTCACATACATTCTTCAAAGCAAACACCTGATCCACACATCCTCTACCACTTCTGAAACCACACTGCTCTTCCCCAATCTGATGCTCTGTACATGCCTTCACCCTCTCAATCAATACCCTCCCATATAATTTACCAGGAATACTCAACAAACTTATACCTCTGTAATTTGAGCACTCACTCTTATCCCCTTTGCCTTTGTACAATGGCACTATGCACGCATTCCGCCAATCCTCAGGCACCTCACCATGAGTCATACATATGTTAAATAACCTTACCAACCATATATATATAAATATATATATATATATATATATATATATATATATATATATATATATATATATATATATATATATATAATCCAAGAATATTATGGTAGAATACAACTAGATAATAGTACACAACAGAACAAGAAGCAATGGATGTTATAAAACTCCCCACTCATTACAGAAAGTGCCTTAAAACATTAGTAATTCAACAATCATCTGAAAAGTAAATAAAACACTAATCCACAGACCAAAATCAAGGTCCACACAATTAATGGATGCACAACCCACACATTATCTGTTTCCTACCTGTGCACGAGGAAAGCGGGGTGGTGGAGTACGAATTTTTCTTGCCTTGCGGCTTCGGTTCCTCACCACCTTGGAGTGGATGGCACAAGAAACACAGTAATGCTGCTTGATGTACAATTTCGGCAACTGATACACTAAAAATAGAAGAAATTTTAAAGATAAGCATGATGCCATCTTTTAAATCAACTTTATGCAATACTGTATTCTTTTTTGTTGCTAAAAATATCAAAACGACATCAAGTCCATCCCAGTGAACTGGCCATTCCTGCCCCTTAGGCCAGCTTGAAAGATAAGCTCTGGAGCTGTTAATTGTATAAACATGTATGAATTTAACCCAACCCATATAAATTAAAATAAATCTAACAGCAGGAACAGAAAATAAATAATTTCCTTTTGTATATAAAATTGTAACCCTACCCCTAAAAGCCCAAAAACCTATAATAGAATGACCCCTAAAATCAACATATTTGACCTCTGCATCTTTACAAAACTTGGAGAAACATCCAAAATTCAGATTACCTACAAGTTTTGGAGAGAGTTGGAGTAACTCTAGTCATGCCACTCATTAATCAGTGCACAGTTCCAGCCTGCCCACCAACAATATCATACAACCACTCAATTAATGTTTGGGATGCCTTCCTAAAGTGCTACTTTCAGTAAAGCTGCTTTAAATGAAAGTTGTAAATGAAATCTTGCCATTTGTGAGTCTAGGCATAGTTCCAGCCTGCCTAGCAGCCGTCTTGTACAACCAATCAATTGATAATGTAAGGCTACCTTCCTTAAAAGTCCTTTCAGTGACACTGTTTTAAAAGATGGAAGCTTTTACCACAGAAAATGAGTCCAGAAATATTCCTGGACACATTTTCACAAATACACCATTCTCTATGAGGCTGAATCTAGGGCAGACACCTCCACAAACAGTTTTAATTTTTTTTACGACTGTTAAAGGAACAATATATGTATCTATATCTCTGACGCCTGTTCCAACTGACACTCCCTCAAAGGGGTGGCCTAGACAATAAATTCTCCATGACTAATGAACTCCAGTGCCACTTCTCAGCATTTAGTGCCTTACCCTTAACATGCCACTGGCAGAGGGCAACTCTAGTACATTGTTTGCTGAGGTTCCTACCTAATGTTCTTACTGACTCCTATCTAATGCTCTCTCCAACTTCTACCTAAAATTCTACCTCATGCTCCTACCATTTTGTGAAAATGCCGGGCTAGCACATAGTGCTCACCACAGGAAAATCTAGTTATGAAGAATGAGCTATGTGAGTGAAGTATTGTCAAGTGATCTGTACAGCAAGGAGAGATTGCATATTTGTGGACAGAATGCCAGTAGTCCATGTGTTATTGAGGCAGAAAGAAAAGACAACTAACTAGGTCAGAGGAGTGCAACTTGACAACCACAAGAGAGCTGGCTCACTAAGCAGATGTCACTAACCCTTACGATACCAAGGCAGATAGTACTGGTAAAATACCTCCCTTGTTGGCTGCCTACCAACTACAACCTACCCAACACAGTTACCCCCTTTCTTAATTAATTCAACTGCAGCATCATCCAATCCCACTGCCTTGCTGAATTTCATCTTCCACAAGGCTTTCACCACCCCCTCTCTCTTCACCAAACCACTCCCTGACTCTCTCACTTTGCATGCCACCCCAACGAAAACACCCTACATCTGCCACTCTATCATCAAACACGTTAAAAAATCCTTCAAATTAGTCACTCCATCTCCTCCTTGCTCCACCACTACTTTGTTATCACTTTGCCCCTTGCACCCTTCAACAATGTTTCCAGTTGTTTTCTGATCTTATGCATGTTATTTACCTCCTTCCAAAACATTTTTTCATTCTCCCTAAAGTTTAATAATACTCTTTCATCCCAGCTCAGCTACCTTTTTTTTCATATTTGTCATTTCCCTCATTAGCAAGGAAGGGTCAGGAACAGAGGAATGACTGGGCCTTAGAGGAAAAAATCGTGACTTAGCACCCTTCTCTGTTCCTTTTTTGGAGAGGTAATAACTAGAGGGTAGCAGCTCCAGCTCCCACCCCTTTTATTCACCTTTTACAATGCGCAGGAAACATGTAGGAAGTATTTTTTCTTGCCCATCATCAGGTGAAGGGATCAACTGGGGTGGGGGTTAATAACAGGTAGTGATGATGTGAGGAGATGGAGTGAGTATTTTGAAGGTATGTTGCATGTGTTTGATGATAAGGGTAGCAGATGTAGGGCGTTTTGGTTGGGGTGGTGTGTGAATTGAGAGGATCAGGGAGAATGGTTTGGTTAAGAGAGAGAAGAGGTAAAGAAAGCTTAGCGGAAGATGAAATCTGGCAAGGCGGTGGGTTTGGATGGTATTGCAGTAGAATTAAGAAAGGGGGTGACTGTTGTTGATTGGCTGGCAAGGATATTCAATGTACATATGGATCATGGTGAAGTGCCTGAGGATTGGCAGATTGCATGCAAAATGCCACTGTAGAATGGCAAAGGGGATAAAGGTACAAGTTTGTTGAGTATTCCTGGGAAATTTATGGGGAGGGAATTGATTGAGAGGGTGAAGGCATGTACAGAGAATTAGGATGGGGAAGAGCAGTGTGCTTTCAAAGTGGTACAGGATGTGTGAATCAGGTGTTTGCTCTGAAAAGTGTGTGAAAAATATTTATGGATCCGGAGAGGGCATATGATAGGGATGGTAGAGATGCTTGGTGGAAGGTCTTAAGAGAATATGGTGTGTGAGGTAAGCTGCTATAAGCAGTGAAAAGTTTTTACTAAGGATGCAAGGCATGTGTACAAGTAGGAAGAGAGGAGAGTGATTGGTTTCCAGTGAAGGTCAGTCTGTGGCAGGGATATGTGATGTCCCAATGGTTGTTTAATCTGTTTATGGATGGGGTGGCTAGGAAGATAAATGCAAGGGTTTTGGAGAGCAGGGCAAGTATGCAGTCTCTTGGTGATGAGAGGGCCAGGGAAGCGAGTCAATTGTTTGCTGATGATACAGCTCTGGTGCCTGATTTGAGTGAGAAACTGCAGAAGTTGGTGACTGAGTTTCAAAATGTGTGAAAGGAGAAAGTCGAGTAAATGTTAATAAAAGCAAGGTTATTAGGTTCACTAAAGTTAAGGGACAAGTCAACTGATATGTAAGTTTGAATGTAGAAAAATTGAAGGAAGTACGGTGTATTAGATATATGGAAATGGACTTAGCAGTGAATGGAACCATGGAAGTGTGAGTGAGCGACAGGGTGGGGAGGGGGTGAAGGTACTAGGAGATGAGGAATGTGTGGAAAAAATTTTTATCCCAGAGAGCAAATAAGGGTAAGTTTGAAGGAATAGTAGTTCCAACAATATTATATAGTTGCGAGGCATGGGCTATAGATAAGGTTGTACGGAGGAGGGTGGATATGTTGGAAGTGAAATGTTTGAGGACAATTTGTGGTGTGGGTGGTTTGATTGGGTAAGTAATGAAAGGGTAAGAGAGATAAGTAGAAATAAAAAGAGTGAGGTTGAGAGAGTAAAAGGTGTGTTGAAATGGTTTAGACACATGGTAAAAATAAGTGAGGAAAGGCAGACAAAGAGGATATATGTGTCAGAGGTGGAGGGAAGAAGAAGTGAGAGACCAAATTGGAGAGAAAAAGATTTCGAGTGATCAAGGCTTCAACATACAGGAGGGTGAGGGGCGTGCAAGGAAAAACTGAATTGGAATGATGTAGTATATGGGGTCAAGGGGCTGTCAATGGACTGAACCAGGGCATGTGAAATGTCTGGGGTAAACCACGGAAAGGTCTGTGGGCCTGGATGTGGATAGGGAGATGTGGTTTCTGTGCATTACACATGACAGCTAGAGACTGAGTATAAACAAACATGGCTGTTCTGTGTTTTCCTGGTGCTGCCTCGCTGAAGAAGTGGACAGCAATGCTGTTTCCTGTTGGGTGGGGTAATCCCATGAATAGATGAAGGCAAGCATCATTATGTGCATGTGTATACATATATAGTGCTACCTTGCATGCACGCGGGGGGAAGGGGGTGCCATTTCATGTGTGGCGGGAATGGATGAAGGCAGGATATATGTATACATTGAAATGTATTGGTATGTATACGTGCATGTGTGGGCGTTTATGTATGTACGTGTGTATGAGGGTGGGATGAGCCATTCTTTTTTGTCTGTTTCCTCATGCTACCTCGCTAACGTGGGAGACAGCCACAAAGTATAACAAATAAATATAATATATCTATATTTATTTATTTATTTTACTTTGTCGCTGTCTCCTGCGTTAGCGAGGTAGTGCAAGGAAAGAGACGAAAGAATGGCCCAACCCACCCACATATACACATGTATATACATACACGTCCAGACTCGCAACTATACATGCCTATACGTCTCAACATATATATATATATACACACAGACATATACATATATACACATGTAAATAATTCATAGTTTGCCTTCTTCATTCCCATCGCCACCCCGCCACACATGAAATAACAACCCCCTCCTCCCGCATGTGCGTGAGGTAGCACTAGGAAAATACAACAAAGGCCACATTCGTTCATACTCAGTCTCTAGCTGTCATGTATAATGCATCAAAATCACAGCTCCCTTTCCACATCCAGGCCCCACAAAACTTTCCATGGTTTACCCCAGATGCTTCACATGCCCTGGTTCAATCCATTGACAGCACGTCGACCCCAGTATACCACATTATTCCAATTCACTCTATTCCTTGCACGCCTTTCACCCTCCTGCATGTTCAGGCCCTGGTCACTAAAATTCTTTTTCACTCCATCTTTCCACCTCCAATTTGGTCTCCCACTTCTCCTCGTTCCCTCCACCTCTGACACATATATTCTCTTGGTCAATCTTCCTCACTCATTCTCTCCATGTGACCAAACCATTTCAAAACACCCTCTTCTGCTCTCTCAACCACACTCTTTTTATTACCACACATCTCTCTTACCCTATTATTACTTACCCGATCAAACCACCTCACACCACATCTTGTCCTTAAACATCTCATTTCCAGCACATCCACCCTCCTGCGCACAACTCTATCTATAGCCCACACCTCGCAACCATATAACATTGTTGGAACCACTATTCCCTCAAACATACCCATTTTTGCTTTCCAAGATAATGTTCTTGACTTCCACACATTCTTCAACGCTCCCAGAACTTTCGCCCCCTCCCCCACCCTATGATTCACTTCCGCTTCTATGGTTCCATCCTCTGCCAAATTCACTCCCAGATATCTAAAACACTTCACTTCCTCCAGTTTTTCTCCATTCAAACTTACCTCCCAATTGACTTGTCCCTCAACCCTACTGTGCCTAACAACCTTGCTCTTAATCACATTTACTCTCAGCTTTCTTCTTTCACACACTATATATATATATATATCAGCTGATGGAACCATGGACGCAGAAGTGAATCACAGGGTGGGGGAGGGGCGAAGGTTCTGGGAGTGTTGAAGAATGTGTGGAAGGCGAGGATGTTGTCTTGGACAGCAAAAATGGGTGTGTTTGAAGGAATATTGGTTCCAACAATGTTATATGGTTGCGAGGCATGAGGCATGGGCTATAACTAGGGTTGTGCGGAGGAGGGTAGATGTGTTGGAAATGAAAAGTTTGAGGACAATATGTGGTGTGAAGTTGTTTGATCGAGTATGTAATGAAAGGGTAAGAGAGATGTGTGGTAATGAAAAGAGTGTGGTTGAGAGAATAGAAGAGGATGTATTGAAGTGGTTTGGTCACATGGAGAGAATGAGTGAGGAAAGATTGACAAAGAGGATATATGTGTCAGAGGTGGAGGAAATAAGAAGTGGGAGACCAAACTGGAGGTGGAAGGAAGGAGTGAAAAAGATTATGAGCGATCGGGGAGTGAACATACAGGAGGGTGAAAGGCATGCAAGGAATAGAGTGAATTGGAACACTGTGGTATACCGGGGTCGATGTGCTGTCAATGGATTGAACCAGGGCATGTTAAGTGTTTGGGGCAAACCATGGAGTTTTGTGGGGCCTGGATGTGGAAAGGGAGCTGTGGTTTCTTTGGATTATACATGACAGCTAGAGACTGAGTGTGAACAAATGTGGCCTTTGTTGTCTTTTCCTAGCGCTACCTCACGCACACGTGGGGGGAGGGGGTAGTTTCATGTGTATAGGCACATATATGTGCGTGTGTGGGCGTTTACGTATATACATGTGTAGGTGGGTGAGATGGGCCATTCTTTTATCTGTTTCCTTGTGCTACCTTGCTGACTCGGGAGACAGTGATTAAGTATAATAAAATAAACCACACTGCTCTTCCCTAATCTGATGCTCTGTGCATGCCTTTACCCTCTCAATCTACACCTTCCCATATAATTTCCCAGTCAACAAACTTATACCTCTGTAATTTGAACACTCACCTTTATCCTCTTTGCCTTTGTACAATGGGACTATGCATGCATTCCACTAATCCTTAGGCACTTCACCATGAACCATACATACAATGAGTATCCTTACCAACCAATCAACAACACAATCACCCCTTTTTAATGAATTCCACTGCAATACCATCCAAACCTGCTGCCTTTCCAGCTTTCATCTTCTGCAAAGCCTTCACCATCTCTTCTGTTTAACAAACCATTCTCACTTCGCAACCACCTCGAGCAAAACACCCTATATCTGCTACTCTATCATCAAACCTCCAAAATACTCACTCCATCTTCTTACCTCACCACTACCTGTTATCACCTCCCCTTTAGCCCCCTTCACCGATGTTCCCCTTTGTTTTCTTGTCTTGTGCACTTTACTTACCTCCTTCCAAAACACCCTTTTATTCTCCCTAAAATTTAATGATACTCTCTCACCCCAACTCTCATTTGCCCTCTTTCTCACCTCTTGCACCTTTCTCTTGACCTCCTGCCACCTTCTTTTGTACAACTCCCAGTCATTTGTACTACTTCCCTGCAGATGAGAAAGTACAGTATATACAGAACAGTGCACCCCTACAAACTTCCCATACATTACATACACAATACAGGACACAGGACCAGAATTTCAAAAAGCATACTTTACTAAGAAAAATAGTACTGCTGTATTTGACAAAAAAAAAAAAAAAAAAGCAATAAATATGGTAAACATGTAATGGTTGACAGCTCTGCTTGGTGCATAAGTACCAATAATCACACATTTCTTATAATCCACCTTCAGTTTCACCTACATCAGTCTGGAACTCACTTCCTTACACCTTCAAAACATACCCAAAACTTCTACTTCAACAAAAGTGCTACCCCTTCCTTTGCACTTTACCACTAAGACATTCCCAAACCCTTCTTTGCCATTATCCTTGAGTTTGTTTCACTCAAACATATAATATCCAGGGTTTGTTCCTCAAAAATACTAATTATCTCTCCATTCTTCTTAAATAGGTTTCATCCACATATATTTAGACACATTTAGAAGCACAAACCACTTGGCTCCATCTGTTCTGACTTTTAGAAATTGAAGTACAAGAAATTCAATCTCCACGCTCCCAACTCCCTAAAGAGAAGGAGCACATCCTACTTGGCTGCTTCCTTACCCTCTAAGGAGGAGAAGGAACACATCCTACTTAGCTGCTACTTTTCTGACTTTTAGAAACTGTAGTAAAAGAAATTCAAGCTCCACACCCCCAACTGTCAAAGTCACCTACACAAAGGGAATACTTGGCATGTACTCCCCTATACCCAGGGATAAATCAGGAACTCACTTAACCATATAGGGTCTTGTAATAAATGTTCCAGATACGGAGGACTCTAGCATAATGTTTTCCTGTACCAAAGACTCTTTTAACATCACTTCCAATCAGTTCTTTAGCATATCCTCTATACCAGTAAAGAATTCCTCACCAGTTACTAGCATTCTCCTACATTAATACAATTTCACTCCATGCATGCAAACATATTTCCTACTATTTGCCTTTTTCCAAAAATATCAATTTTATGTATGAACCTAATTTACTTCTTAACATAAATTTCTATTTGATAATTGTATGTATGCAACATGTAGAGAGCAAAGTTCTACAAAACTTGCCCTGAATCTTATTTGCAGTTAATTTTCGTGCTCTACACATAGACACCAGCTACAGATGCTGATGACTAAATCAAAGCACGACTCGATTAAAGTAAGGTATCTATCTATCCATCTATACCACAGGTGCCCATTCCCTCCAAGAACTCCCTCAAGGGGGTGGCCATGGCAAAAGAGTCTCCATAACTACTGAACTCCAGTGCTGCTTCTTAGAATTTAGTGCTTTAGAGGGCAACTCTAGCACAATGCTTCCAGAGGATTCTATCTAATGTTCCTATCAACTAATTCTCCATAATAAGCCTCCTGCCTACTGATTCAATGTACCACTTCTACCTAATGCTCCCACCAAATATCACTTCTGTCCATGGGTACTAGCATTTTGCCAAAAGGCAGGGCTCAAGTCACAAAAGCTATGTTCCAAGCTGCCAAAATATTTCTGACCCCTAGTTGTGAATCAAAACTACAAGATAAGTGCTTTTAATGTTTTCTGTTTCACCAGAGTTGAACTTCCTTTTAGACATTTTGTTTAACCAAAAACCATTGTGGCTTACAATGAAATCAAAGATCTAACTGAATATGAAAAGCACCAAGGAAGGGATAATATATTATTCACCACATGGAGAGGGCAAATTTTCAGTTTTTGTATACCTTATCTACTTTCTTTTTTTACATTTTTCTCATAGTGAAATGAAGCACTTAAATCTGCAATTTATTCATATTTATCTATTTATTTTGCTTTGTCGCTGTCTCCCGCGTTAGCAAGGTAGTGCAAGGAAACATGAAAGAATGGCCCAACCCACCCACATACACATGTATATACATACACGTCCACACACGCAAATATACATACCTATACATCTCAATGTACACATATATATACACACACAGACATATACATATATACACATGTACATAATTCATACTGTCTGCCTTTATTTATTCCCATCGCCACCTTGCCACACATGGAATAACAACCCCCTCCCCCATCGTGTGTGTGAGGTAGCGCTAGGAAAAGACAACAAAGGCCCCATGCGTTTACACTCAGTCTCTAGCTGTCATGTAATAATGCACCGAAACCACAGCTCCCTTTCCACATCCAGGCCCCACAAAACTTTCCATGGTTTACCCCAAACGCTTCACATGCCCTGGTTCAATCCATTGACAGCACGTCGACCCCGGTATACCACATCGTTCCAATTCACTCTATTCCTTGCACGCCTTTCACCCTCCTACATGTTCAGGCCCCAATCACTCAAAATCTTTTTCACTCCATCTTTCCACCTCCAATTTGGTCTCCCACTTCTCGTTCCCTCCACCTATGACACATATATCCTCTTGGTCAATCTTTCCTCACTCATTTTCTCCATGTGACCAAACCATTTCAAAACACCCTCTTCTGCTCTCACAACCACACTCTCTTTGCTTCCACACATCTCTCTTACCCTTACATTACTTACTCGATCAAACCACCTCACACCACATATTGTCCTCAAACATCTCATTTCCAGCACATCCACCCTCCTGCGCACAACTCTATCCATAGCCCACGCCTCGCAACCATACAACATTGTTGGAACCACTATTCCTTCAAACATACCCATTTTTGCTTTCCGAGATAATGTTCTCGACTTCCAAACATTCTTCAAGGCTCCCAGAATTTTCGCCCCCTCCCCCACCCTATGATTCACTTCCACTTCCATGGTTCCATCCGCTGCCAGATCCACTCCCAAATATCTAAAACATTTTACTTCCTCCAGTTTTTCTCCATTCAAACTTACCTCCCAATTGACTTAACCCTCAACCCTACTGTACCTAATAACCTTGCTCTTATTCACATTTACTCTTAACTTTCTTCTTTCACACACTTTAGCAAACTCAGTCACCAGCTTCTGCAGTTTCTTACATGAATCATCCACCAGCGCTGTATCATCAGCGAACAACAACTGACTCACTTCCCAAGCTCTCTCATCCACAACAGACTGCATACTTGCCCCTCTTTCCAAAACTCTTGCATTCACCTCCCTAACAACCCCATCCATAAACAAATTAAACAACCATGGAGACATAACAACCCTGCTGCAAACCTACATTCACTGAGAACCAATCACTTTCCCTCTTCCTACACGTACACATGCATTACATCCTCGATAAAAACTTTCCACTGCTTCTAACAACTTGCCACCCACACCATATATTCTTAATACCTTCCACAGAGCATCTCTATCAACTCTATCATATGCCTTCTCCAGATCCATAAATGCTACATACAAATCCATTTGCTTTTCTAAGTATTTCTCACATACATTCTTCAAAGCAAACACCTGATCCACATATCCTCTACCACTTCTGAAACCACACTGCTCTTCCCCAATCTGATACTCTGTACATGCCTTCACCCACTCAATCAATACCCTCCCATATAATTTACCAGGAATACTCACCAAACTTATACCTCTGTATTTTGAGCACTCACTCTTATCCCCTTTGCCTTTGTACAATGGCACTATGCAAGCATTCCACCAATCCTCAGGCACCTCACCATGAATCATACATACATTAAATAACCTTACCAACCAGTCAACAATAGTCACCCCCTTTTTTAATAAATTCCACTACAATACCATCCAAACCCGCTGCCTTGCCGGCTTTCATCTTCCGCAAAGCTTTCACTACCTCTTCTCTGTTTACCAAATCATTTTCCCTAACCCTCTCACTTTGCACACCACCTCGACCAAAACACCCTATATCTGCCGCTCTATCATCAAACACATTCAACAAACCTTCAAAATACTCACTCCATCTCCTTCTCACATCACCACTACTTGTTATCACCTCCCCATTAGCCCCCTTCACTGAAGTTCCCATTTGCTCCCTTGTCTTACACACTTTATTTACCTCCTTCCAAAACATCTTTTTATTCTCCCTAAAATTTAATGATACCCTCTCACCCCAACTCTCATTTGCCCTCTTTTTCACCTCTTGCACCTTTCTCTCGACCTCTTGCCTCTTTCTTTTATACATCTCCCACTCATTTGCATTTTTTCCCCTGCAAAAAATCGTCCAAATGCCTCTCTCTTCTCTTTCACTAATAATCTTACTTCTTCATCCCAACACTCGCTACCCTTTCTAATCAACCCACCTCCCATGCTTCTCATGCCACAAGCATCTTTTGCGCAAGCCATCACTGCTTCCCAAAATACATCCCATTCCTCCCCAATCCCCTTACCTCCTTTGTTCTCACCTTTTTTCATTCTGTACTCAGTCTCTCCTGGTACTTCCTCACACAAGTCTCCTTCCCAAGCTCACTTACTCTCACCAATCTCTTCACCCCAACATTCTCTCTTCTTTTCTGAAAACCCCTACAAATCTTCACCTTTGCCTCCACAAGATAATGATCAGACATCCCTCCAGTTGCACCTCTCAGCACATTAACATCCAAAAGTCTCTCTTTCGCGCGCCTATCAATTAACACGTAATCCAATAACGCTCTCTGGCCATCTCTCCTACTTACATACGTATACTTATAAACATACATCATCAAATAACCTTACCAACCAGTTAACAATAGTCACCCCTTTTTTAACAAATTCCACTGCAATACCATCCAAACCGCTGCCTTGCTGGCTTTCATCTTCCACAAAGCTTTTACTACCTCTTCTCTGTTTACCAAATCATTTTTCCCCAACCCTCTCACTTGCACACCCCCTCGACCAAAACACCCTGTATCTGCCCCTCTATCATCAAAACTAACCCAAAATACTCATCCATTCCCTTTTACTCACCAACTTTTATCACCTCCCCCTTTCCCCTTCACGAATTTTCCCCCCCTTTTTTTTTGTCTTGCACTTTATTTTCCTCCTCAAAAATACTAATTATCTCTCCATTCTTCTTAAATAGGTTTCATCCACATATATTTAGACACATTTAGAAGCACAAACCACTTGGCTCCATCTGTTCTGACTTTTAGAAATTGAAGTACAAGAAATTCAATCTCCACGCTCCCAACTCCCTAAAGAGAAGGAGCACATCCTACTTGGCTGCTTCCTTACCCTCTAAGGAGGAGAAGGAACACATCCTACTTAGCTGCTACTTTTCTGACTTTTAGAAACTGTAGTAAAAGAAATTCAAGCTCCACACCCCCAACTGTCAAAGTCACCTACACAAAGGGAATACTTGGCATGTACTCCCCTATACCCAGGGATAAATCAGGAACTCACTTAACCATATAGGGTCTTGTAATAAATGTTCCAGATACGGAGGACTCTAGCATAATGTTTTCCTGTACCAAAGACTCTTTTAACATCACTTCCAATCAGTTCTTTAGCATATCCTCTATACCAGTAAAGAATTCCTCACCAGTTACTAGCATTCTCCTACATTAATACAATTTCACTCCATGCATGCAAACATATTTCCTACTATTTGCCTTTTTCCAAAAATATCAATTTTATGTATGAACCTAATTTACTTCTTAACATAAATTTCTATTTGATAATTGTATGTATGCAACATGTAGAGAGCAAAGTTCTACAAAACTTGCCCTGAATCTTATTTGCAGTTAATTTTCGTGCTCTACACATAGACACCAGCTACAGATGCTGATGACTAAATCAAAGCACGACTCGATTAAAGTAAGGTATCTATCTATCCATCTATACCACAGGTGCCCATTCCCTCCAAGAACTCCCTCAAGGGGGTGGCCATGGCAAAAGAGTCTCCATAACTACTGAACTCCAGTGCTGCTTCTTAGAATTTAGTGCTTTAGAGGGCAACTCTAGCACAATGCTTCCAGAGGATTCTATCTAATGTTCCTATCAACTAATTCTCCATAATAAGCCTCCTGCCTACTGATTCAATGTACCACTTCTACCTAATGCTCCCACCAAATATCACTTCTGTCCATGGGTACTAGCATTTTGCCAAAAGGCAGGGCTCAAGTCACAAAAGCTATGTTCCAAGCTGCCAAAATATTTCTGACCCCTAGTTGTGAATCAAAACTACAAGATAAGTGCTTTTAATGTTTTCTGTTTCACCAGAGTTGAACTTCCTTTTAGACATTTTGTTTAACCAAAAACCATTGTGGCTTACAATGAAATCAAAGATCTAACTGAATATGAAAAGCACCAAGGAAGGGATAATATATTATTCACCACATGGAGAGGGCAAATTTTCAGTTTTTGTATACCTTATCTACTTTCTTTTTTTACATTTTTCTCATAGTGAAATGAAGCACTTAAATCTGCAATTTATTCATATTTATCTATTTATTTTGCTTTGTCGCTGTCTCCCGCGTTAGCAAGGTAGTGCAAGGAAACATGAAAGAATGGCCCAACCCACCCACATACACATGTATATACATACACGTCCACACACGCAAATATACATACCTATACATCTCAATGTACACATATATATACACACACAGACATATACATATATACACATGTACATAATTCATACTGTCTGCCTTTATTTATTCCCATCGCCACCTTGCCACACATGGAATAACAACCCCCTCCCCCATCGTGTGTGTGAGGTAGCGCTAGGAAAAGACAACAAAGGCCCCATGCGTTTACACTCAGTCTCTAGCTGTCATGTAATAATGCACCGAAACCACAGCTCCCTTTCCACATCCAGGCCCCACAAAACTTTCCATGGTTTACCCCAAACGCTTCACATGCCCTGGTTCAATCCATTGACAGCACGTCGACCCCGGTATACCACATCGTTCCAATTCACTCTATTCCTTGCACGCCTTTCACCCTCCTACATGTTCAGGCCCCAATCACTCAAAATCTTTTTCACTCCATCTTTCCACCTCCAATTTGGTCTCCCACTTCTCGTTCCCTCCACCTATGACACATATATCCTCTTGGTCAATCTTTCCTCACTCATTTTCTCCATGTGACCAAACCATTTCAAAACACCCTCTTCTGCTCTCACAACCACACTCTCTTTGCTTCCACACATCTCTCTTACCCTTACATTACTTACTCGATCAAACCACCTCACACCACATATTGTCCTCAAACATCTCATTTCCAGCACATCCACCCTCCTGCGCACAACTCTATCCATAGCCCACGCCTCGCAACCATACAACATTGTTGGAACCACTATTCCTTCAAACATACCCATTTTTGCTTTCCGAGATAATGTTCTCGACTTCCAAACATTCTTCAAGGCTCCCAGAATTTTCGCCCCCTCCCCCACCCTATGATTCACTTCCACTTCCATGGTTCCATCCGCTGCCAGATCCACTCCCAAATATCTAAAACATTTTACTTCCTCCAGTTTTTCTCCATTCAAACTTACCTCCCAATTGACTTAACCCTCAACCCTACTGTACCTAATAACCTTGCTCTTATTCACATTTACTCTTAACTTTCTTCTTTCACACACTTTAGCAAACTCAGTCACCAGCTTCTGCAGTTTCTTACATGAATCATCCACCAGCGCTGTATCATCAGCGAACAACAACTGACTCACTTCCCAAGCTCTCTCATCCACAACAGACTGCATACTTGCCCCTCTTTCCAAAACTCTTGCATTCACCTCCCTAACAACCCCATCCATAAACAAATTAAACAACCATGGAGACATAACAACCCTGCTGCAAACCTACATTCACTGAGAACCAATCACTTTCCCTCTTCCTACACGTACACATGCATTACATCCTCGATAAAAACTTTCCACTGCTTCTAACAACTTGCCACCCACACCATATATTCTTAATACCTTCCACAGAGCATCTCTATCAACTCTATCATATGCCTTCTCCAGATCCATAAATGCTACATACAAATCCATTTGCTTTTCTAAGTATTTCTCACATACATTCTTCAAAGCAAACACCTGATCCACATATCCTCTACCACTTCTGAAACCACACTGCTCTTCCCCAATCTGATACTCTGTACATGCCTTCACCCACTCAATCAATACCCTCCCATATAATTTACCAGGAATACTCACCAAACTTATACCTCTGTATTTTGAGCACTCACTCTTATCCCCTTTGCCTTTGTACAATGGCACTATGCAAGCATTCCACCAATCCTCAGGCACCTCACCATGAATCATACATACATTAAATAACCTTACCAACCAGTCAACAATAGTCACCCCCTTTTTTAATAAATTCCACTACAATACCATCCAAACCCGCTGCCTTGCCGGCTTTCATCTTCCGCAAAGCTTTCACTACCTCTTCTCTGTTTACCAAATCATTTTCCCTAACCCTCTCACTTTGCACACCACCTCGACCAAAACACCCTATATCTGCCGCTCTATCATCAAACACATTCAACAAACCTTCAAAATACTCACTCCATCTCCTTCTCACATCACCACTACTTGTTATCACCTCCCCATTAGCCCCCTTCACTGAAGTTCCCATTTGCTCCCTTGTCTTACACACTTTATTTACCTCCTTCCAAAACATCTTTTTATTCTCCCTAAAATTTAATGATACCCTCTCACCCCAACTCTCATTTGCCCTCTTTTTCACCTCTTGCACCTTTCTCTCGACCTCTTGCCTCTTTCTTTTATACATCTCCCACTCATTTGCATTTTTTCCCTGCAAAAATCGTCCAAATGCCTCTCTCTTCTCTTTCACTAACAATCTTACTTCTTCATCCCACCACTCGCTACCCTTTCTAATCAACCCACCTCCCATGCTTCTCATGCCACAAGCATCTTTTGCGCAAGCCATCACTGCTTCCCAAAATACATCCCATTCCTCCCCCACTCCCCTTACCTCCTTTGTTCTCACCTTTTTCCATTCAGTACTCAGTCTCTCCTGGTACTTCCTCACACAAGTCTCCTTCCCAAGCTCACTTACTCTCACCAATCTCTTCACCCCAACATTCTCTCTTCTTTTCTGAAAACCCCTACAAATCTTCACCTTTGCCTCCACAAGATAATGATCAGACATCCCTCCAGTTGCACCTCTCAGCACATTAACATCCAAAAGTCTCTCTTTCGCGAGCCTATCAATTAACACGTAATCCAATAACGCTCTCTGGCCATCTCTCCTACTTACATACGTATACTTATAAACATACATCATCAAATAACCTTACCAACCAGTTAACAATAGTCACCCCCTTTTTTAACAAATTCCACTGCAATACCATCCAAACCCGCTGCCTTGCTGGCTTTCATCTTCCACAAAGCTTTTACTACCTCTTCTCTGTTTACCAAATCATTTTCCCTAACCCTCTCACTTTGCACACCACCTCGACCAAAACACCCTGTATCTGCCACTCTATCATCAAACACATTCAACAGACCTTCAAAATACTCACTCCATCTCCTTCTCACATCACCACGACTTGGTATCACCTCCCCATTAGCCCCCTTCACTGAAGTTCCCATTTGTTCCCTTGTCTTACGCACTTTATTTACCTCCTTCCAAAACATCTGCAATAACTAATCTAAAACACCAGGGAAAATGCTACACTATGGTGTAGTAATTGCAATTTTTGATATCAACACTATGATTAAAGGTTCGCTTTTAATATCAAATTACAGATATAATCTTAACTTATATCAAACAGGATGACATAAAAGTCTACGTGAAAAAAAAAAAAAAATGCTGGGTGAGAAAGCTTAAATATAACATGTGAAAAGCTAGGTTACCAGTTTTAAAGACTTTAGGATCATATTAATTTTAGTTACGTGCAAAAATGTGTTCTTTTCAATGTACAACTCTTGAATGGCAAATCTAACCTGCTAAAACATTTTCTGGGCAGTTCAAGTACACTAGTCGTGTGAGTTCGACTTGTGCATTTGATATAAACAAGGAAGCCAGTGTTTCTTATGAGCAAACAAATGTACCCCAAAGCCAAAATAAAGCACACACTATAATTTACACTGAAATGTTGAATTTCAATTTAACAATAAATCATAAGCATGAGGTATTTACCTGTGTAAACTGAAGCTTCATTAATATCCTTTACAGCAGCAGCCTCCACAATATTCCGGATTTGAAACTTCTTGATAGCCTTATCCTTGGGAACACATCGACCACAGTTTGTGCATCGAACGGGCTTAGTATGGCCCCGTCCATGCTTGGACCGTCCATTATTCCGACGCTTAGATGTCTGCATAAAATATTCAAATAAAATATTACAAACATGCTTGCGCTGTTTTACATAAAATTTACAAATACTATTCTTTATTCAAAATATGTGCAATGTACTCAATGTACAATAAATCTAGTTATCTAAAACAAAATGATTTTCACATTTGTATATCAAGCCATTTTTAAGGGCTAAATGTCAGTGACTTGTAGTAATAAGCCTATGTTTGCAGAATGTTAGTCAACAATGCTATTAACATTTTCATTCCTTACTATCTTATTATACTTGATCACTGTTTCCAGCATCAGTGAGGTAGCACCAGGAAACAGACTAAATGACATCTTCGTATGCAAATTATTTTTGCTTATGACATTCAATAACCCACTGAACTAGACAAGGAGCAACAAATGCATGTATCCAGCTCATAATGTAAAGTTTACCTAAGTCTGTTTATGCTTCCTTTGGGTAATAATTTTCTCGTGCTGAAAACATTTTACCTTGGTTGGTGAGCTTATTTATAATACCATGTTTAATTCATCTTTTAAATTATCTAACCTACACCTATGTTAACCTTTACTGGGTATACTCAATGTTGTGTGCGTTTCAAGTTAAAAATCTTGGCATAAGTCATTTGTTTCTTAGTTGTTTTACTCTTTTCCTCATATGGTGTCCTTTCATTTCATAAGACATTGCTTTTCTTAAAAATACTGCTTAACAGATAAAAGGATGAAAAATGGAGATAAACAGATTCATAAAATACTTAAAAATAACCCATAACCCATTAACATCAACAAGAATTTCATTAGTCTACTCAGTATATAGTAGTTTGTTGGCAGCCAACGACCAGGGAGGTATATTACCTGTACTACCCAACTGGGTATGGGGAGGGTTAGTGACAAGTGCATAGAACCACTTCAGTGGTTGTCAAGTTGCACTCTGTGACCCAGAGAGCAGTATATTCTTTCTGCTTCACCCACATGTGGATTACTGGCATTCTGCCCTCAAACACTCAACCTCCCCTTGTCAAAAGTAACACTTGACAACACTTAACTCACACAGCGCATTCTTCATAACTAGATTTTTCTATGGTGAGCACTGTTAGCCCTGTCTTTTGGAAAAATTGGAAGAAGCAATGGATAGATGTAGTAGTTAGGAACATTTAGGATAGAGCAACAGGTGGAAACATGAAGTAGACATACAAGGTAGGAACAAACAGTAGTAGGTTGTAACATTAGGTAGACATAATTAAGAAAAAGTGGTCAGAAGGAACCTTAGGTAGGAACCTCTGCAAACATAGTACTAGAGTTGCCCTCTGCCACTGACCTATTCAGGGTGAGGCACTAAAAGCTAAAAAGCGGCACTAGAGTTCATTAGTTTTGGAGAGATTATTACCATGGCTACCTCCTTGAGGAAGTTTCAAGAGGGAACAGGCATCAGAGATACGGACATCAATACTCGGTATCTTGCAGTATTATAGGTTTGCTTCACTGATTATGCAGCAATCACCTTGAAGTTCAGTGCAATTCAGTGGTGTTCAAAGTTAAGTGATACCAAGTTTCAGTTTCCAGGCACTACATAAAAAATGTATGGATTTCAGGAGAAGCATGTCATAGTTGATATAAGTACCCTATACCTGTGAGAAATGTATTTTATCAGTTTATTATGGCAATGCCACTCTCGATAACTATCTCTGATGCTTGTTCCCTTAGAGAACTCCCATCACAAGGGTGGATACATCAAGTGTTTCCACTTACCTCGCCCTTGCATACACCATTTCACCCATTCTTCCACCATTTCTCAATATGTCTATCTATATCTCTGATGACCATTCCCTTTGGGATCTCCCTCAAAGGGATGGCCATGGCAAGAGTCTCCACATTTGTTGAACTCCAGTGCTGTTTCTTAGCCTTTATTGCTCTACCCTTAATAGGCCACTGGAAGAGGTCAACTATAGCACAGGTTTTAAAGGCTTCTACCAACTACTACATACCAATATGTCCACCTAATGATATTCCTGCTTAAAGTTACTATCAACCAGAGAGCATCCCCATGCCTGGTGACATCTGAATTAGACTTAATCCAAATTTACGAAAAATCTAAAAATTATGTTAAGTTTAAATATCTAAATTCATTTAGGGCTCAAATTAATGCTTACGAGATCTGTCCCACACAAGGTCTGATTCTTAAATCTCTGAGGACATTAAAATTCACCATTTACATTCTAAACCAAAAGAAAGAATGAGATAGAGATAAGGAGACACTGTACGTTATTTGTAAGGATACATAATAATAAAACCACAAATGCAGAAATAATAGAATTTCATAAATGCAGTTTTTATAAGTTAATGCCATTTGATTTCTACATTTCATGGTATTGTTATACAACTCCACATTTTTCCTATCCTTCATGATCCTACCGATAATATATTGAATTATTAAAACAAACATAGTGGGCAAAATAAAGAAATACTTGGAGAATCATGATCTCTTTTGGGATTCTCAACATGGGTTTACAAATGGGAAGTCATGTCTTAGTAACCTTCTCTTCTTTGGTAAAGTATGTGAAACTGTTAATCAGGTTAAGACTTATGACATCGTATACTTGGACTTAATTAAGGCTTCTGACAGAGTACTTCAGGTGCATCAGGGCTTGTGTATTTTACTGAATTAGGGCATGGCTCGCTGACAGGAAACAGAGGGTATGCATCAACAGAATTACATGAGACTGGGCAGCAGAGAGAGTAGTATTCCTCAAGGGTCAGTCTTGCAACAGCTTTTGTTTATTATATGTATCAATGATTTGGATATGGGAATAACCAGCAACTTAGGTAAATTTGCTGATGACACAAAAATAGAGGCCGTAATTGACTCGAAGAAAATTCAGTAAATTTTCAGAAGGAATTAAGATGATTATCAGAATGGGCAGTTACGTGGAAAATGGAATTCAACATAGACAAATGCACAACACTAAGCGTGGGTAAAGACACAAACAGTAATGACAAACTGGACAATATTACTACTGGTAAAACAGAATACGAAAGAGATTCAGGGGTACTGGTGAGCAAGGATCTTAAGCCACAGCAACAATCAAAGTGTGTAATAAGGCTAATAGGATGGTAGGATTCATTAATAGCACTGTCATCAATTAAACTCCTAGTATTATCGCAACTTTATCTTATGTTGGTGAGATCCCATTTGGATTATGCGGTACAGTTTTAGGCTCCATACTATGCAGCTAATGTAGATTGTTTAGAGAGTACAAAGGCAAATGACTAAAATAACCCCTGGAATCGGAAACCTCACTTAAAAAGAAAGGTTGAAAAGATGAATTTACACTCACTTGAGAGGAGGGCTAGAGGAAATATGATTGAAGTTTCTAAATGGGTGAAGGGTAATATGATTGAAGTTTCTAAATGGGCTCAGGGTATTAATAAAGATAACATGATAAAAATTCTTAGAGTGGCACCACTGGATAGGACAATAATATATTTAAATTAGAAAAAAATAGATTAGGCAGGAAGTGGGTAAATATTGGTTCAGGAATAGGGTAGGAGATTTATGGAACATGCTGCCAATTACAGCAGTGGAAGTTAGTACTACAGATAGCTTTAAACAAAGGTTGGATATGTTTATGAGTTCAGGCAGTTGGTTGTAGGGTAGACAGACGCAGGACCCGCCTGGCAGGGGCCAACAGGCCTCTTGCAGTGTCCTCATTTTTATGTTATTTCTAAGAAGTAGTAAAGTGAAATCCCAGTCTTATGATTTCATTACAGTAGCAACCATGATTCAACTTGTAAAAAACTATGATATCAAACCTATATATGAGGAGTCTCTATTCTAGACTTTTATGGAACACATTCAGTCAAGACATCTGCAGCAAGGTCACTCAAAATGATCCCGGGTGTTATCATAGGATAGATTTGATCAAAAGTGTTAACAATGTGTTAAATATTTAACTTTCCAGCAATCATCTAAAAGGAAAACTACTCAACTTCCCTCTTCTTTAGAGCCCTGTACACTCCATGAAAATTTAAATTTGATACCAGTGCTGCAACTATAATCCCATACATCATCTCTACACTAGTATGGGCATAGTAAGGAAACCGTGTCAATTTCGTTAAATTCTTTCATGCATAACGCGCACCCCTTGACATCATCTAACAGAAATCCCGCAGTTAACCTAGAAACTCCCGTCTAACTCCTGAAATTTTACCTAATTCATTTCTTCACTAATCATCAGAGAACCTCTATCAATCATTCCTGTAAATACATAGGAAAACACCATCAACTGATTATAGATCTGACACCTGGTTTGTCTCCACCACGAGGTTCACACTTACTTCAAAATACAAGATAAACTTAGTATATTCATCAATTAACAAACGTCAAATCCATCCTCTGACCCTTCATTTACCATCCTGGGTCACTAGAATATATCACAACATAACAATAAACGATATTCCGCATTAAATATTTACCATTTGGGCCCTAAAAATGGAGGAGTTTCCAACTCCCGCACTGAAAGACCGTCAACAAATCGTGAGGGAGGTGGGGGGGGGGGAAGACTGGAATTATGGTTCTATTTGTAATAATTTACCCAAGTTTCAAATATTATAACTGTACACTTATACAGAAAATTTGTTTTCACTGCAAAATATATATTAATAATGAAAATATAACCGAAACAACGTAGAAAAGTATAATTTATTGATTCATTTGAGAAAACGTATTTTTCAGCGTAAACTAATACATTTCTTTTACCTTTGATTCTGGCAATCATTCTGTTGTATCAAACAATACACCCTTCAGGAATTGTGATGTAAAACAATCTCTAAATGAAAAAAAACGTATGGAATTTTACCTTTATGATGCAGCATATCAAGAGAACCCTTCTAAATCAGCCAAGAAGCGTGTTGAGCAGATATGGCTGCTGCCCTGAGAGAGAGAGAGATAGAGAGAAAAAAAAAGAGAAAGAAATTCATATGCACCTGACGATGAGAAGGAAAGCCACGTCATGATTTTTTTAATGATAATATGTACCTCAAAAATATGCAATATTAAATGAAATTAGTAACTTTATATCAACAGAACTGTACTTTCAATTCACTGAATATTACAATCCTAGATAAACCATTGGAAAATCCCTAGTCTTTTTATAAAACAACAATAAGCGACCCATACAAAGCCCCTAATAAAAAAAAATATTCATAGAACGAACATAACGAAATTATTAAATGTGTATAAAGTCAAAATTAAAACTCAACCTCACTCCCAACACATGTATGGGTTACATCCATTTCTTCAGTATTATGAATGCAGATAAAAGAAAAATTTGCTCGACTCCTCTCATGCGTATGTTACAGCTTTCATGTAGAAGAAACTAAATAATGAAGCCTGACACGTTTTGCAATCATCCTTCACACACATACACATCACCACATTTTCTCACTGCTGTCCTGCCCAGTAAATGTTGGCTGGGTTCCTGAGCAATGTTGGAGCTCCCTCTACAAGGGCAGGATAGTCCTGGTGGATATGATTCATGTATATTAGTTCAGTGGATTTCCCAAGCAATTAATAAACTGACCAAATAAATATACTGTAAATGGTGTATGATATCAATGAACGACAGTACACAGCTTTAAAGTTCCTGTGAACTACATCACAGATCACATGTTATCAAAGACCTGACTGATGTAGTCTGGGTGAATGAAACAAATACAAAAAATGTGTGTCAGCCATTGTTTTTTCGTTCATCCTTCACATAACCTAACATAATGCAAGAAAGTGAAAAAAAATGCATCTATGACCAAGAAGATAACTTTCATTGAAACAAGTTTAATAATATTACGAACTAAAAAAATTGCCACGATACTAATAAGTATATAAAAAAAGGTTTACATAAAGGGATATTCATTCAATAACAACAATGGTCAGTTCTATTTGTCAGCAACATCATCCAGCTTGTCCCTTTCTTGTAAGGACATAACACGTACAACTAACTCAACAAGGTACGTTTATCACTGCTAACTTTATATCCACTTAGCGTAAACGTACTGTTTATGAGCGTATTGCTGCTAGTTTGTATCCCCCCCCCCCCCCCACAAAGCCTTTCTGATGTGGTTTTGAAGTGTTGTAAATCCTTTCTTTGAATGTGCTCTTTTCTTTTCACTGTTGGATGGAAAGGTTACCAAGCAGCTGACTGAAGAAGGGCACAGCCAAAGGAGTGTTGTCAATGTCTTCTTTTATATCAAGTATATGTGTGGGATGCTAACTGCTACTATGCTGTCTGAAGGAATCTGGGGCCAATATATCTACAGTGTTTCATTATGGACTGAACAGTCATAATGATGTTGGAATGAATGTGATGTTACTATACGACTTGAACTTTGGAGCATTTCAAGTACTCGGTGAACTTAATAAGGAAATGAGGGATCAGTTCAGCAATTCCAAGGGTACACTCACAAAGTCAGATGTTAATGTCTGAACATAACAAGTGTACCTCCAGATGTCGTGGCTTGAAACACAGCGAGTATCAGGCATATGATTCTAACATCACAAGTGCTTTATCTGTCACAGGTGTGTCACGTCTCACCATAAGGAGATGCATCAGGCTTAGAGTGGTGAGACATTGAGAGTCTCAGCTTGCTGTTCTTCTGAACTTTATGAATAAGTGTCCTGAACATCTTATTGAAAATAAGCACAAGCCAAGGTGCCAGGATAATGATGGCAAAAGTGGCCCGCATCACCCAGTAGTGGAAGGAATGCCTGTAAGACATTCTACTGTTGAAGGCTGGAGTGGAGACATCAATAGTATGGGCGAGATAGCGGAACATGGCAGGGTAAGACATAGAAGGGAGAATGTAACTCATTCCTGTAATGAGTGAAGTGGCCATGTGTTCGTAGTTCCAGTCAACGAGAGATAAGGAAGGTATTGCAATCAGACGTTCCACTTCGAGACAAAGCTCTCTTGTTTCTGCCACTGTGCCACTGCAGAAGTTATATTTGTCTTCAATGCCTAGAAGCCAGCCAATCCCACGCCAGAAGTGGATCAGGCCAGCAAACTCTTCCTCAGTAGCAGCCCCAGCACCCATCTTCTCTGGATGTGCCACTATAAGCCCCATAAAGGAGTACTGGGTCATACTCATGTCAAACTGGTTGATGAGTAAAGGTGGAGGGTCTGAAGTATCTACCTGTAATCTTTCCTCAACATTGCACTGTATATCTTGACGTATTGTAAAATTTAGGGAGTTCTGGGGTTCCTCATGTCCTTTGTCATTAACAGTTACAGACCTCACCTTTTCGCTGTATGTGGAGGAGTTAAAGGTGCATGCTAGCTTACAGTGGGTGGAGCGTATTGACAACACATCCTTATGTGCGGCGTCACTGGGGTTCCAAACGTCTCCCTTAAACCACGTAATGATGTGCAACAACGTCGAGAAGTATCGACGTAGGGCCTTTACTGGGGAGTCGGAGCGGCCAGTGTAGATCAACGGTCGCAGAGCACCGTCCATACTCAGCATCATAACTAGGGACAACAAGTCCGAGAAACTCAGGCAGAACAAGTAATGCTCATAAAACTTTCGTCCACGGTCGAACAGCTCACGGTCAAGCCACATGGGAGGGACTGGTGGATTTTTCGAGTCCCCGGGAACTCTGAGGCCTTCCATCAAGGCTGACAGTCGTGATGAGGGCCGAATGCTGCTCTTGACGGTGACTGCTGAGGGTGAAGCAGAGGCAGGTGACGCATCTGGGCGTTGGCACAGCCCTGTGGCAGGAGTCTGACTCAGGCACTGAGGCCTGGCAAAAAACATGCCTGTCATGACTGGACATTGCGAGATAGCCCCATTATCTTGCTCCATTCTTGATTGGAATGACGAGTTATCTCCTGAAAAAATACGATTTTGAAGGTAGACATTCGGAAACAATATATGCTGGTGAAAGTAATGCATATGATGTGTTTAAACACCTGTAGATACATTTAATTTTCATCTAACTCCTTTGTTAGATTATCTCTAAGAGTTAAAATATCTCTCTCTAAAGTTAAAATCTAACAATGTTTCTATATCATTCCTGGACTTCACTCCTCATGAGACTACTTTAGAAATTACATCAAATATGGCAAAAGTGAGTTTGATGAGACAAGAATAAGTCTGAGTAGTATTTTGTGAAAAAAAAAGATATATATAATCAACGACAAATTTCGGAAATGATTGGATGTATCTTTCCCATCTATCTCAGAAATAAATGGGCTAATTCCCTACAGCCTTACTGTGCAAAAAAATGTTGGGCCAACACTTAGTATAAAGCAAAAGAATTTCTAAGAAATGAGAACAGTGTGTAGCAAAGGAAACTGAAATATAAGCTGACAAATTCCTGTCAATTTATACGAAAAAGAACGTGGCTTGAACGTTTTATAAGGGGACAAATATCATATAACTGCAGATAACTGTTGCCTAGACTGACTATAGGACCCTCAGACAGACTATATCTAACCAGAGGAATGACCGTTACTGTCTTCGACTCAAACCTAGTGATCTCAAGAAGACCTTCCCAGGATCTAGCGTGGTTCAGCTACCTGCCACTACAACTATAACTCACAACTCTATGCCCGGCTTGTGTCTCAGTTATCAGAGCGAGGGAAGGGACAGCCTAGCCCCCCCACCCTTCCTCACATGTTACTCGGATGATCAATGACGCTACCTACCACTCCTGTTCCCTTTAAGCAATGAACCAACATGTGATGCTGGCTGGCCTAATTCTACTCTGGGAGGCGACACTCTCCTAAATATGATTAATGGTGCTACAAGAATATTATTACTCGTGATGGATAGCGAGCACCGAATATGCATCTCTCCTGCCTCCACCTAAAGAAAACATCAATGATTTTAAAAAGGTGATGGTTGGACTTAAGAAATGATACAAATCTAATAGAAATAAATATATTCAAGTTGAAATCTTGGGAGATTAAGGTTATCTGTAACTGTAAAGATATCAAACCTAGGATGTAAGCATGTGTCAAGGGACTATCTTCAAAGCCTAGTCTTCCCGTATTGCGTTGCTTAAAAAAAAAAAAAATATGTATGACACTAACGTAGAAATGCCTGATATGAGCTATCGCAAGTAAACCTCATGACGCATAGTTACGTTACGGCATGATTAATTTGTGTAAATATAGTGCAGTCAATGCAGGCCCCATACTGAGGCTTTGAAGCAAATCCATTATCCGCAAGAAAATATCAAAACATGCAGATAACAGTTGGGTGTTTTCCACGTCAGATAGCGCTCAAGGTTATGAAAGCCTTAAATACTTAAAATGATACTTCCTCTGACCAAAAAATACTACAAATTATTCACTGATTAATCATGAAATATCTGTATAAACATGTAAGCATATAGATACTTAATTAATGGAATCAATAACCCCCCAAACAACACGTAAACTTGCGATAGTGCAATGACGTCGCAAACAACCTTACCATCCCTATGGAGACGACAGGAGAGGCAACCCTTTGTTTGAAAGCCATCACCACACACACACACACACACACACACACACACACATATATATATATATATATATATATATATATATATATATATATATATATATATATATATACATAGAGTAAGGCAAAATATCCATGAACACGTAACAAGTTACGAGATGACGCAATACGATTTTAAACTCGCCACAGGAAACATCGTCACCGCTGAATTAGGACGGTGTACCCCTTCAGTCTCATACCTTAGTGCCTGACTTAACCTTTGTGATTCCGTCGTACTCAGGTGGTCGTACCGTCATGTTCTAGAGAAGGGGAAAGAAAAATGATAACTGTTACCGCGATGCGGAAATAGCGTTCAATTGGCAACTCGTCCCCTAGCTTACATCACGCCGCGGGCCGCATGCGGACTTGCCATACGCTGCCCAGCGTGAATCTTGTATTCAGCTGCGGAGGTTACTCGGCTAGCAACAGTGTACAAAGCTGAGCATATCGTCTTCTAGGAATAACCTGCATAACGCTGACGTGCAAGATGAATGACTAAAATGGCATCTGTATGAGAACCAATTCATACCATTTCATGATGAACTTCGCTACTATGGTTATGAAAGCTTTTTTCTTTTTTTTTTTTTGCTTCTGAATAAGTTCGCTTCTGGTTAACTGTAGCACAAACTACACCGAAAAGAACTATAATAGTCTGCATTACCATAATTCTAAGCTACATAAAAAAATAACAACGAACGAATGTCCCTAAAGCTATGTAGATGGTTCCAAAATCACACCCCTTTCAAATGATGGCGCACACTATGAATGGAAAGGCTCTGATGTATGTAACATAATGTCAGGGAACGCAGAGTTTCCCTTCTAACTCACCCATGGTCACGGTGGCTGGTGTCATCGGTCCACACATTTCCACCATTTCGAGGCGTCATATCAAGCTAGGATAGAGACAGACGCTCAGCTCAGCTCAGTGTGTTTACGTTGGTGACGCCATCACCTGCGAACGCCAGACACAGTTCATTAACATCACACAAAGTAACACATAAACGCATTATAACCAGTTGACACACTACTTACCGTGTTACTAACATACTTATACACTCATGGTATATATTTCTCAATAAACAAATACGCTCCATTACATATACTAAGATACTAGAAGCAAAAATTGCGATTTTAAGGCAAAAAAATATTAAAATAAGACAACTTATATAGTACCTTCATTCAAAGCGATACACTGCATCAACAAATGGAATATATATTCTCCAGGAAAATACCGAGTGTTGGGTAGATGAGCAGATGGCTATACCACGGTGGCAAGGAGGAGAGCAACAGCAATGTTCGCAGCCACTGCCAGAGACTGACTAAGGTCGACTTGGCTTACTCAGGACAGGGATGATCACGCCCATACGAACACACACGTACACACATACGTACACACAGAGAGAGTGTCACGTAATGTGAGTATTTTTCAAAAGATCAAAGAGCATATTTGTTCATACATGCAAAGATAAAGAGTAGGTCCCATGGGTTTACATAAAGCTACTCTCTATATATACGAATACATAATATTAACATAATAACACACACACATACACACACACACACACACACGACCAAAAGCTAGATTGGAACAAGGTTAAAACATTAACTTCCGAGGGTGTATCAACGTTAGTGAACGGAAAGGAGTAATCTCGTGCATCATTCCCCTGTTTCTGTGTTAGCTGCAGGAAACCCAAAGGAGTCTTGAGGTTGTCAGATAAAAAAAATATTTGAGAATCCAAATGTTTACTACTCTCAAATAGAAAGATAATTTGCATACTGTCAGAATTATATAACCCCATAAACATATCTACGACTGGTCTCATGATATCACGGGTTCGAGTACGTGTTGCACGATGGAGGCCTGTCTCAAGCCTACATAAGACTATTGATTTCACGCCATTACACATCCCAGACTGTCAAGCTCTCTGGTTCCGGCACTTTTCTTAACGAATAATATTTTCATTACTACCCACGACACTCCAACGCTTTGGCAGTCTTCAACACGTGCCTAATGATGTAATACATCAAGCGGAGCAAACTTTGTAGATACGATAAGGGCTGTATAATTCCCGCCAATCGTTATATATCATTAGGGGAAACAATGGCATCCGGTAACGACTGTCATTTTCCCCTCAGCACCAGCTCGCACACAGACCGGCCCAACATACAGATGTCCTACCTTAATTCATCAGAGATTTGTCCTTCAATATCTCTGAGGGTTTTTCACGTCGACACCCACCTACTGAACATCCAAGGTTACGTAGGTTTACATAATATAGTTTCACATTTTCTGTCGCGACCGATGCAACAGAGAAAATGTGTACCTGATCGACGTTTCTAGGGCAGACGAAAGTAAATTTGAAAATCGTTTCTCCAATGTTTTGATGCGTAAGATAAAAATTAATAATACCGTTACTGTGCAAAATTTCTCGAAAAACACATACAAGAATGACATTCGACACTCTGTTAGTCATTTCAATATCTAAATTGAGAAGCCACCACCAAATTTAACCTATTTTCCCCTGCTGAGGGCAATAAGGATACTGTCAAATATCCTGCCATCAAACACATGGGGTGTACTGCCTTACTCAAAAGGGGTTAATGGAAGGCGTGATTATGAGTTACTTTCTTAGATTATATCTTAAAGAGTAAAAGCATTTCATTAAGTCATATAATGATTACAAAACAAAACTAAATCTTTGAGGCTCAAAAATACCCTGCAAATCTTGGCATTTCTGTGAGAGTAACAAATTTGCTTCAGAACCTTAGAGTAAGACCTATTTTTCATGCTGAATATGAATCTGACGAAATATTTTAAGGGGGGGGGGTCATAAAGGCCTGTAATTACGTGATAGAATTCGAGTATCATTTCATAATTATTCCTTTCGCATTTACTGGGTATCTGTATGCAAGAAGAGGCATTATGAGACATTTTATAAGGTCAATGAGAGGGCAGAAGCGTGTCATTACGTCATACAACAACTGGCTATAAGAAAAAAAAATATATGTAACCCATCTCCTACGCAGACAGCGGGTTCTACATAACGGCCAAGGCAGAGATGAACTACACATATCACAGAGGACAGAATAACACAAAGATATTTCGAAAACAAAGGGAAAAGGAGGAGGAGGAGGAGGAGGAGGGGGCTATCATTATAATCTATCTATCTCTCGCTTTATAATTGGCATGTGTCAATTGGGATTGAAGCCCGCACGCAGCATGTAAATCACTTCATAAGTATTCATGGAAAGTTAGATGGACATACGTCAGAATAATTTCAAAATCATCATAGTTTTTTTTTGAGAATCCCAAGATGGGTGATACATCTTTTAATGACATTAGGGTTACGTGGATAATTCTATGCTATATACTGGGGCTGTCTATCTTACTGATAGATAGAGGTTTCTGCTAATGATAATTTGAGGTTTTACTTCGTCATTTTCTTCCGTTTATGATAAGTGTTCTAGTACCTTCGACTGTATATAAGTCCTTGCCACCAGCGACTGGACCTGTGGGCAAAGCGTCTGGCCGCTGCTTCCCGCAGTTTACGTGCGGACACCGACCACTCGAGGCTGTGGCACTTATGATGCCTCTCCCTTCCTCACTCAAGACGACCTTTCTGCCCTTGATTAGACAAGTGCGACCACGACTGCACCTCACGCCCAAACAGAAGGATCGGGGCAAGCACAACCCCTTCACAACCGCCGGTGAATAACCAGTTGTGAGCAACAGCGCTCCACGAACATCACTCCCTCGTCACACACTTACCGGGAAAAGTTTCCCCCCCGCACCCCTAGCAAAGTCAGGGTTTAAGAAGGGGAAGAGGAAGCCATGATCACTCCCAGAGCAGCGTCGTGGTGATGCCCCTGCACCAGGAAACGTCTGGGGTATCAAACTCATAAAGGCCTTACCATCGACTCTCCACCAGTCTAGTTAACATTCTCACTCTTACGAACATGTAACTCTACTTCATACTCACTCGTACGAACATGTAAACTACCTTCATACTCACTCGTACGAACATGTAAACTACCCTCATACTCACTCGTACGAACATGTAACTACCTCCATAGTTAAATTATCTAGCGTGGAACATATCTAAACTAACACGATCGAGAATAAAATGAATCAAAATGTTTAAAAAAAAGGATTCGATAAACAAAAAGTTACCCCAATACATGTACAACTACATATATATTTACATACATGTATGTACACAAACAGATTTTTACAGATACATGACTGCACAAAAAACACATTTAAAGTTAATACCCAAAAATCCCCTGCATCAGTTTGCATTAAATCTGCGATCAGTTATTTAAATATACCGTGCAAGCAACGTAATCACTTCCGCTAAATACTTCATTACATTCGTAAACCCGTGCAATCTCCCAGCTGCAAGTACAAGGCTCAAGTCGCAAATTGTATGTGTCAATCGTGCCTGCCCACAAATTTGCCCGTGCACCAGCGGTCGAGAGAGAGAGAGAGAGAGAGAGAGAGAGAGAGAGAGAGAGAGAGAGAGAGAGAGAGAGAGAGAGAGAGAGAGAGAGAGAGTAGATGAAGCTTTCGATCATCAATCACCTTTTGAAAAAAAATATAATGTCAGCAGATATTATGCGTCTGTTTCATTTTACAATCACGTTGCAGGTGGAATGTCACGCTGCTGTGAGCCACAGCGCGTAGTGCTGTTTGGCCGGGGCTCGTCTGCGGTGGGGGAGGTGTGTGGCAGAAGGCATCTGGGGAGAGTATAGACACGTTCCCAGGTCACTAAGGCATAGAAACTAGTCAATTATCAACCAAACGTAACCGTTATGGCACTAGGCGTGGCTTCGAGGTAAACACTGCCTCGGCCCCGAGCAAACTGCTATGGAAAACATATCAAAAATTTAGAGATAAAACGATCAAATGTTGAGTATTTTGGGAATATATATATATATATATATATATATATATATATATATATATATATATATATATATATATATATATATATGAATTCATATGTATGGAATAATGTTATGTAAACAAGACACTCTCCCCTGGACACGAGTCAGAGTAAATAAAAACACATAGTTAGTACGCTCGAAATTCAGTACCTAAAGCAAATATGATGAAAAAAGTTTATTTTACATATGAAATAACCATTTCATTTTTTTTTTGGGGGGGGGGGGGGGAAATCTCGAAACATACATACCAACTCCCTGACATGCGGAAATCATCGCATGGGATATTTAAGAACGATGTCCACATATATTTCAAGAAAAATGTATATATTTTTTTTACATCCATGACGTTAATGTCATCATTCTTTCATAATGCACCCAAAATCCCTCACATTTCTATCTTTCTATCAAGTGCGCTTTCGTGTAGTGATCACATCGTCAGGGGGGAGAGACGAAGATGAGATAGAAGGCGTAGAACACTCAGTTGATACACAAGGAAGAGACGTAGCTAAGACGCCACTGGTAAGCAATCGTCCGGCAACGCTTGTTTACCAACGACACTTTCAGGAACTGGGGCTAAACATAATGTCTGTGCACAGATCAAGGTCATTATAGAAGCTCCCGAATCCCGGCTGTCACACACACACACACACACACGTCCAGAACCGTGATCAGCGGACGTGACGAGGGTGGGTGGATGGGTGGGTTCCTCATAGCTTCCAGTACCAGCAGGAGTCCAGAAGGTGGTGGTGATGGTGGTGGCCCCAACTTGGTCTAAGATTCGACAGTTTTTACTCACAAGTTGGCTAAGATGACGCTGGCCAGGGGTTGATGCGACCCACGGCCAAGTTTACCTCCCCGACCCCAACCTGTAATTTCCTGGCCGGAAGAGGGAAGGGAGGAGAGGGGAAAAGCACTGGAGGAATGGGATGGAAATGGAAGGGTAAGAAGAGACTACAATAAATCAAGACAAATACCATGATAATGTGTGAACAGATGAAAGCATACTGGACGAAAATCAGAGAAATACCCTTACGAGAAACAGTATAAAACATCAAACAGGCAATACACGAAGACCATACTGACAGATGACGAAGAACGTAAAAACAAAGAGCAGCTTAGCGAACGACTTAAGGTAAAACATATTCATGGAAGACAAAGCACAGATGAAGTAAACACATCACACGACTTCTATGACATAAAAAAAAAAAAAAAATTAAGGTCACACTATACACAGAGAAGCCACACACACAAAGGAGAGGTGGTGATACGTATGCCACAGAATAAAACTCGTGAAAGAAAATGAGAGACAGAAGAGGTACATCCACTATGACTAACAGGACACAGACGTTGAGTACAGCTGAGTACAGAGGGTACACCACCTGGCCACGTGAGGGGGGTGAGGTTGGGAGTCCTTGAAGATGGGTGGGGGACTTAACGAATAAAAGGAAGTCATGTTTTGCGACGATTATTCCCCGGTAAGGTTCGTCCTTCTAAGGTACACTGTTACCCTCCACACACAGTCCTCCCTCGGGAAGATGCGCCTTGTTGCTCGCTCGGAATATGAGGGGAATAATTATCTGAGACCAGTGGATGGTGGGTATCAACATATCACGAAAATATACCGGGTAAAATGGTGAAAATATCTAATACTGTACGTGCAACAGAACACAAAATCTTGAAAAATATGAAAATGCACTTTATTCATATAGGATACATGTAATGAAAATATCATGACAAGAAAATCAATGGTATAATTCGTTGTATCATATTGCGAAAACCATATACATACTGAAGTACCACGGTATGATCTGTGCTTCCTCCCTCGTCGTGGTACAACTGTGTGAAATATCGTTTACGTAATACCGGAATGGGAACCAACTGGTGTCACTTACAAACACTCTGTATTTAGCAGAGGGAACACACGCACACACACACACCAGGTCAACCACCTGGTGTGAAGGCAAGAGTGTGTGTGTGTGTGTATAAATCGCTTACTACCGGAGCTCTCTCACGTGCTGTCTGGATCTACGTAGCCAACCCTCGCCACGTCACATTATCTTCCGATACCCTCAACCATTTTCTTTCCCATCATCGTCCTTCGTCCCACCATACGAAGTTCCCTAACACGACAATGATACAACCTAACCAAAGGAGAGTTTCCACTCCTGGTGTAGCCACGTGCATGTGGAATCTGGGGAGAGTCTGCTGCTACACTGTAAGGGGGTCACTGTTCTGCTGCTACACTGTAAGGGGGTCACTGTCCTGCAGCTACACTGTAAGGGGGTCACTGTTCTGCTGCTACACTGTAAGGGGGTCACTGTCCTGCAGCTACACTGTAAGGGGGTCACTGTTCTGCTGCTACACTGTAAGGGGGTCACTGTCCTGCAGCTACACTGTAAGGGGGTCACTATCCTGCTGCTACACTGTAAGGGGGTCACTGTCCTGCTGCTACACTGTAAGGGGGTCACTGTCCTGCAGCTACACTGTAAGGGGGTCACTATCCTGCTGCTACACTGTAAGGGGGTCACTGTCCTGCTGCTACACTGTAAGGGGGTCACTGTCCTGCAGCTACACTGTAAGGGGGTCACTATCCTGCTGCTACACTGTAAGGGGGTCACTGTCCCGCTGCTACACTGTAAGGGGGTCACTGTCCTGCAGCTACACTGTAAGGGGGTCACTATCCTGCTGCTACACTGTAAGGGGGTCACTGTCCTGCTGCTACACTGTAAGGGGGTCACTGTCCTGCTGCTACACTGTAAGGGGGTCACTGTCCCGCTGCTACACTGTAAGGGGGTCACTGTCCCGCTGCTACACTGTAAGGTCACTGTCCTGCTGCTACAATGTAAGGGGGTCACTGTTCTGCTGCTACACTGTAAGGGGGTCACTGTCCTGCTGCTACACTGTAAGGGGGTCACTGTCCTGCTGCTACACTGTAAGGGGGTCACTGTCCTGCTGCTACACTGTAAGGGGGTCACTGTCCTGCTGCTACACTGTAAGGGGGTCACTGTCCTGCTGCTACACTGTAAGGGGGTCACTGTCCTGCTGCTACACTGTAAGGGGGTCACTGTTCTGCTGCTACACTGTAAGGGGGTCACTGTTCTGCTGCTACACTGTAAGGGGGTCACTGTCCTGCAGCTACACTGTAAGGGGGTCACTGTTCTGCTGCTACACTGTAAGGGGGTCACAGTTCTGCTGCTACACTGTAAGGGGGTCACTGTCCTGCTGCTACACTGTAAGGGGGTCACTGTCCTGCTGCTACACTGTAAGGGGGTCACTGTTCTGCTGCTACACTGTAAGGGGGTCACTGTTCTGCTGCTACACTGTAAGGGGGTCACTGTCCTGCTGCTACACTGTAAGGGGGTCACTGTCCTGCTGCTACACTGTAAGGGGGTCACTGTTCTGCTGCTACACTGTAAGGGGGTCACTGTTCTGCTGCTACACTGTAAGGGGGTCACTGTCCTGCTGCTACACTGTAAGGGGGTCACTGTTCTGCTGCTACACTGTAAGGGGGTCACTGTTCTGCTGCTACACTGTAAGGGGGTCACTGTCCTGCTGCTACACTGTAAGGGGGTCACTGTTCTGCTGCTACACTGTAAGGGGGTCACTGTTCTGCTGCTACACTGTAAGGGGGTCACTGTTCTGCTGCTACACTGTAAGGGGGTCACTGTCCTGCAGCTACACTGTAAGGGGGTCACTGTTCTGCTGCTACACTGTAAGGGGGTCACTGTCCCGCTGCTACACTGTAAGGGGGTCACTGTTCTGCCGTTACAATGAGGGGGGTTATCATCTTGCTGGGGGGAGGAGGATGAGGGAAAATCACAGTCCTCCTGCTAACAAAAATGAATGTATCCCCCAACCCACACCAACGGAGCTTTGCCTCAGAATGTATTATATGTAAATGCCCTACACCACCACCCTCTTCCTCCCCCAAGCCAACCAACCTAAACCCCACCTACCCCACTCCCCACCTTCCCCAACAGGGACTTGATCACCTCCTGCCTCCCGGCGTCACAGTGTAAACTGCTCGACAGTTTTCATCTGGGTAAAAGCGCGTCAGCGTCTAACCACAGCCCACGGCAGGTAAGGCGGGGCGTAAGAAGGAAATAAAGGTACTTATTCTAATGATGTCTCTTGTTAATGTTACCTCCAGCATAACAGGGTAAAGATTAGATGGGGTCTCCCTGCCCAGCTTACTCCTCCTCGTCTTCTTTCCCTTGTCATTATTATTTTCCTTTACTATCTAACTATCTATTATAAAGCTGAAAACGTATCTTTATCTATCGAATCATACAGTCCCAAGACTCGTGTTTTTTTTTTTTATGGCTCTCGACGCTCTAACGCTGCGCTGCAGTCAGTAGCAGGGAAACGATGGACTTCATTGGTCTGAGATGTTCTCCGACGTGGTTGTTCTCACTTCATCCACTGACAATGACGCAACTTCCCCAAAGGTGAGTTCAACAGCGGGGTAACTTCATGCAGGCAGAGCCCGGTAACTTCCCCTCCTCCCCTTATAAGGCTACTGCAGCACTCAGGAAGCTGGCCGCGTCCACCGGTCCCATCCGTCTCCTATGGGGCTCAGGTAGCGCCCAAGAGGCCAGACCACAGGTCATACGGTGTGGTGATGTGCGTGTGTCTGTCTACGTGGGCAGAGCGTGGGGAAAGGGTTCAGTGTCTTCACTGAGGGAGGTGGTGCTGGGGGGTCATGCAGGGGGTCATGCAGGGGGGTCATGCAGGGGGTCATGGGATATGTTGTATCGGTGTTCGTGATGTTGTAGGGACGACTGATGTCCTGAGCGGAAAAGCGTAACTCGTGCATGTCTGGGGATGCGGGGATTCGGATGGAGGCAACGTTGGAGACTGGGTTTAGGAGGGCGTGCTGTCGGATGATCGTCAGGTCACGTTAGTACGCAACTGTTTCGTCTGCGTTGTGTGTTTTAAGGGGTAGGGAGGAGGGTGGGGATTCTGTGGCACATACTACTGAAGCGTGAGGCGGTGGTAATCTGTTATTTCTGTTTGGTGGTGAGAGGTGAGCATATTGCGGTGTCATTGCTCTGGGTGGTGATCTTTGTGTCAGTATGTGGGTGTTTGGGTGTCTGTTGTTCATGGGCACCGAGGCGATTGTTCTGAAATGCTCTGTTTCCTGTGGTTTGCAGCTCTGTTATATTTGCTTTTGACAGGTGAGGCGTAGATTAGGGTGGAGCAAGCAGATGAACTGCTTGTAGAGGATACTAAAGGTTTCTGTTTCGTGTCCAAAATCTGACGCCAGTTAGTGTTTTGAGGGCACCCAGTTTGTCTGTTGCTTTTGTGTTGATGATTTGATTGTGGCGTTAGGAATGAGTGGTCATGTGTGTGTGTGTGTGTGTGTGTGTGTGTGTGTGTGTCGCACGTGATGCCTGGAATACGTGGCGTTCTATTGACTGGGAATATGACTGTCCACTAAGATGACTGGAGGACCTGGGTCTGACTTTGTGTCTGAGGTTAAAGGAGTGATGCTGACGATCGTGGCGTAACGGTCTTGGTCACTGGCTACCATTCTGTGGCCCCCGGTTCGATCCCAGGCACGTAATGGATGAATGGTTTACACTTACAAATGACCATCCCGTATACTCTCCATGGATAATTGGGAACCTTTCAACTAAATATGACTAAATATCAATAAATAGGACATATAAAACGAGCTCCCTAACTTTTGACATGGTGACAATTATCTGTCATAATTAAATATGATGATCTAATCAATTAGTGAATCTCAATCAAAAATATTTAGTGTTGGTTTGAGCGGCCGAAACAATGACATATTTGGCTGACATTAGCTTACACAGCCTGGTCCCATATAACTGCCTAGCATGATTGAATATGACCTAAAATTACATCAAATGATCCGATACTAAATGGACTAATTATGATCGAGCCCCGACATGAAAATAATCTCTGGTTTGACCTCAAACGACTTTATGGTATCTGGGACCACCTGAAATGACCTGGGATGACCTGAAACGACCTTCCATATTGATCATTACAACTCAAGATGACCTGGCTTGACCTGACACGATATCAAATAGTCTGAAACTACTGAAAACGACCTGGCTTGACCTAAGGTGATCTTACATAGTCCGATTTTTACCTACAATGACCTCGCTTGACCTGATATGACCTTACGTAACCTAAAACTACCTAAAATGATCTGATGACCTGAAATGACCTGATATAATTCAAATATACCCAAAATAACCTTGAGGACCCCCAGCGTAATCGAATATGACGGAAAAAGTACGTGTCACTGACCAAAATGACTTAGAACAACTTGAAATAATATAATTTTTCGACATAATAGATATATAAAAAAGAATGAATATAAAACAAGAACTTATCACATTTCGTCTTCTTGTTCCTTGGTTCATACTTCTTTTTGAAACACACTGAGAAGAATCTTTTTAACTGTTAACTTTCAAACTGTTCAGTTTCAACTAATGAATCAGCTTAACAATTTGAATCCTTCCAAAAATAGGAGGGAAAAATGATAAATTATTTTTTGTCACGGATCTTAAAAAAAAAAAAACACTAATTAAAATACTTCAACCAACAGCTTTCAAGTCTTTAATTTGATTCATCAAACATTTGTTACGATCTAGTTTTAATTACTGCTTCTCTGTTGTTTTTAACAGCACTTATAAAAAATGTCCACTACTGAACTCGCCTTTCGCAGGACGGGAGAAAATGCTACTGCATTTTTCAGTCGTCAGGGGTTCTGGTAGTGTATTTGGGGACACAGACGACCCCCGACTTACGATGCCTTTACCGGAACGTAACCCCATCGCAAGACGAGGAGCATCTATATATGGGTGTTGTAAATACCTACCACACGGAGATATGTTTTGGGTGGCCTAGGAGTTGTTAGATTTTAGGTATAGCCGTTTGTGAGCATATGTATGGCTATATGTAAGGACGTGCATGTTCATATGTAAGGATGGGGAAGGTCATATGTAGGGAGGGGTATGGTCATATGTAGGGAGGGGTATGGTCATATGTATGGATGTAGGTATATATGCTATATGTAGATGAGTCTGCATGCCCGAAGGAATGGCTCAAAGTATAAAAACAATTGTCTAAATATGCACAATCTAAATTCCCTTCTCAAGCAACCACACGTTATCACACAACAGTATCCCCTCCTACACTTAAACGATAACAAACCGACACAAAACACCTCCAGGCCCGACCCGCACCACATCTTGTATTCCCACGCCCCATCTGACACGCTCGGGAATTTGCATATCTAATGTGACTCTTCCAGGCCTGATAAACTTAGTTGGGGACTGAGGCTTATTCAAATATAGGCCTCGACTTTGACACGACTGTGCACTCTACCGACGGAGAGTGGGTTAGGGAGGAATCCCTCGCCATGGATTAAGCATCGCAAAGTTACAGGTGAATTAAGATGGGTGGAGAAAACGGCATTGTTACATGCATATTTGAAGGATGATTATGGTCCTTGGTGGCTGGTTGATTGTTAGGTCTTCAAGCGGAACACAAGCTGACACGAGCGCCTTTGTCAAGATGTGATCATATAACTCTATCATATATATATATTCTCCAGAGTAGAATGGTAATTTTCAGACATTTCCATCCCTTCTCATACATGATCATTCATGATGCTCAGCTTAATTTTTATTGATGCTTATTTCCTGTAGATGGTGTCAATATTTGATACACGACATCATTTTATCTCGTAAACATTATAATCATCTCTCTTCATGCATGATGGGTACATAACGTAAGACGCCCTTGTAACAAAAGTTATCAGGTTCAGTGTTTATCGTGGCAGTAGCTCAGAAGGTTAATGTAATTCACAATAAGCAGAAGGTAACATTAAAAGCATTACGTTAATATTTACGTGGATATACCGATCGATATTCTACGGCCAACCTGCAACATTCATAGTCTAACATGATCATTATTTTGCGTCTGTGATGAGGGTAAAGTCGGGACAGCGGCCCAGCCTCTAGCGAAGGCCTTCTAGAGCACCTACTGCAGTGGAGGTATTCACTAGAGGCGAGTTAGAAAGAACACCTCTAGCCAGGCCTTCCAGGGGCCAGCTCCAAGCGAATACCTCCCGACGTAATCAGAGGCGGGGAATGAGTTTGCTTCCAACGCTGGCAAATGTAATATGGAAGTTGAGAGGTTGAGTGTCGACCCGAGATGACCTGACATGACCCGGCCAGCCGGCCTGCGAGTTTGTTAGATTAAATTTCACACTCAGGAGCTGCTCTCCCAGCAGCAGCTCTCACCTCTCACTGTCACTCTCTTCCGGCCTCTCACCAGGCGACAGAATCGCCAGGTGACAATTTTTCTCGCTAGTGAATAGTAAATATCTCGACCTGACTTTGACCTGGCCTGACCTAACTAATCCGGTCTGACCTAGTCTGAACCTGACCTGAACTAACTAACCCGATCTGACCTATCCTCACCTAACCTAACCTAACCTAACCTAACTAACCCGATCTGACTTAGCCTCACCTAACATGACCTAACTAACCCGATCTGACCTAGCCTCACCTGACCTGACCTGACCTAACTAACCCGATCTGACCTAGCCTGAATCTGACCTATCCTCACCTGGTCTGATTTAACCCATCCTGTCCGAACATCTGACCTCCCCTCCCTCCCCCCCCCACCCACCCGCCCCCTTACAATCGTGGTAACAACTAGATTTCCCTCGACTCCTCTCTAAGCCTACAACATCTAAGTGATCCCTCCAACCACTCTCACTCCCGCCACCAGATTCTCCGTCTCGGTCGGTACCAACAATCTACTCTCCCCCTTTCTCTGACTCACTCTCCCGGCCGCCTCTCTCCTCTCACTTGCTCCACGCCCAGCTCTCTCCCTCTCTCTGGTTCACTCTCCCACCTACCCCTCTCTCTCTCCCTCTGTCGCCCTTCTCTCCCTGGCCCGTTTTCCAGCATTCTCTCTCCCTGATAGACTCTCTCCCACCCATCAGTCTTCCCGGCTCACTCTCCCAGCCGCCCCGCTTCCTGGTTCACTCTCCCAGCCGCCCCTCTTCCTGGTTCACTCTCACAGCCGCCCCTCTCCCTGGCTCACTCTCACAGCCGCCCCTCTCCTTGGCTCACTCTTCCAGCTGCCCCTCAACCTTCCTCACTCTCACAAGCGACCTTCACACTGGCTGGCTCTCCCACCAGCTCCTCTCCCTGGCTCACTCCCAACGAGCAGAGGATATTTTTCACCGTGTTCAGCGGCCTTAAATGCTGGTAATTTCCCGCCCTGGATATTAGTCTCCCGTTCACAGCTCTCACTCCCTCTCACTCACCAATCCTCCCTACCGTCCCTCCCTCTCACTCACCAATCCCTCCCTACCGTCCCTCCCTCTCACTCACCAATCTCTTCCTATCGTCCCTCCCTCTCACTCACCAATCCCTCCAATTCTCCCTCCTCCCTCTCACTGACTGATTCTCCACACTCTCGCTCCACCTCTCACTCACCAGTTCTTACTACTCTCCCTCCTAAATTCTCCACTCCCTCCTTCCCTAACCACATTAGAGCACAGACCCACCTAAATACTCGCTTGACTTTAACTCTGTCTCTCTCTCTTGAGAGAGAGAGAGAGAGAGAGAGAGAGAGAGAGAGAGAGAGAGAGAGAGAGAGAGAGAGAGAGAGAGAGAGAGAGAGAGTAGTCCCCTGGGATGGCCTGCTAATGGCTCTACACGGCAGGTCTACGATCACCGATCGTAGAGAAATTCAACAGAACATCGGGAGCGGCTGGCCAGCAGGGGCGGGCTGTCGGGGTAACACGCTGCAGGAATGGGTGCCAGCTACCACCCATCCCCTCTTGGGAATGGTGGTAGGACTACAGGGGAAGCAGTGTTAACCCCCCCACCCCATGGGAAGAGAGGAAAGAGGGAAGGGAGGGAGGAGGGCATCTGGTAGGTGGAAAGGGGAGGGGGGTGTAGGTCTAGGAAGGGACGTAGCTGCCGGAAGGGGGGGAGTTGACGTGGGAAAGGACGATTGTTCTGAGGACCGAGAAAAAACAAAACAAAACGTAGAGAAGGTGAGTTAAGGAAGACAACTGACGAACATAATACTTGACGAACACAACACCTGACGAACACAACACCTGACGAACATAGACTTTACGAATCCTACATTTCACCGCCTGCGTCCACCGGTACGCTAAACACCCATCATACACTCATGATAACCACGTCATTAAGCAACAAGGAAGGATAACACTGGATGCCGCATCAGAGCGACAGACCTTTGTTATACAATGATGGCCATATTCCTCACAACAGCCATGTCTCTTTAATTAACCGCTAATTAGATCGTTAAGGAGTTCGTCTCGAAAAACAGGTTGGGAGTTTTTGGTGAGCCCTTGTTAAGGTCTGTCCCGTCTTGTTAGCCAGGGTATTGTTGACAACGAGCTGCAGGGGGGGGGGGGGCAGCAGGAAGGAAGAAAGGAGGTAAGGAGAGAGAGAGAGAGAGAGAGAGAGAGAGAGAGAGAGAGAGAGAGAGAGAGAGAGAGAGAGAGAGAGAGAGAGAGAGAGAATCCCCCAGAACGTCGCTCTCCCAGAATTTAATAACCCTTTACACACAAGCCACCTGCCTTTGTTCGAATATTAGATTTATTTCACACAAAAGTTTTTTTTTTTTTTCCTTTGACGTCCACTGGCAAAAGTTATATATATCTTAGTAAGAGTAAATGATTTCAAAGTTCAACGCTTTATGTTAATTACTTGTTTAAGGAGGTAGGAACAGAGTATTCGAACCTATCAAAACCTATATATATATATATATATATATATATATATATATATATATATATATATATATATATATATATGTGTGTGTGTGTGTGTGTGTGTGTGTGTGTTTTGGGGTCGAACCCAGACTCTTGCAGACTAAGAACCGAAGAGCCGGGAGAATGGCCCAGCAAACCATCGAACGTTGTAGGAAGCTTGGCCTGACCTGGACAGCGGGCACTCCTCACCTTCCCTAAGTCACATGACCTGTGACTGGCAAAACTGGACGAATGATGTGATTCTCCCGTACGAGGCACGGGGCGTGATACTGTCAACCCGGAGGAGGAGGAGGAGGAGGAGGAGGAAGAGGAGGAGTGTGTAAGGGGAAAAAGGATATAATTATGAGATTCAGTTTATCTTCCTTTTATTTTTTTTCTGATTGATATCATGGACTGGATTCCTTACGGTGAGCACAGTTTACATAGTTAGGAGAGACGTGGGGTGGTGCAGAGCTCCAAAGCTCAGCGGTGTAAAGAAAGAAACAGACATCGCAACGGCCCGACCTTGAGGCCCCATCGCGCAGCGATCGCGCGAGGCCCGTAGCTTGTCGGGTATGACGCGCGGTCTAGCGAATGGCAGGCGGAGGCGGGATCAACACCAACAGTTAGTTCTAGCAACGTTTTTAGACGAGGGGAAGCGAAGCAACGGTGCGGGCGTAGGCTGTGTGTGTGTGCCGAGGCTCAGGGTAGGTCAGACTGTGTGGCGTGGGTGTGTGTGTGTGTGTGTGGAGGAAAGGTGACACGCCATACCGCGCTTTAGACTCGACAATTGCCAAGTAAATATATAAGAGTCATAACAGCCTGGGGAGATTCAGCGGGAGGAATGCTCTGTACAAGGGCGATTCAATCCTTTGTACAGTCCGGGCAAACCGTTCACAAAAGGATTGATTCGTCTTCTGAAGAGAACTGCCACTTTCTTGGGAGGTGAACTTCGCGTATTTATGCCGCGTGTGGTGGGTTTTCCTGTGGACGGTGCGATGATGCCATGTCCACCGTCGCGAACGGTGGAACTCCACAGCCAACACAGGAGGTGGGGGGGCAAAGCTTAGCAAACGATTCTAGAAATGATAAGGAAGAAAAGAAACTGGGGATTTCAAGAAGCACTGGACTTGGGACAGGGTTACGCCCGTACCAACTCTCTCACTCATGAGTTGATCGAAGCATTTGTGGCCAGACGAAAGACGTAGGTCGATCGAGGGGATGCGAGCGAGATTGGCGAGGCGGTGGAGCGATGTGGCGGTGAGTCACCGGGCAGACACAAGTGGTTATTTGAGGGGAGTTTACCCTTGACAATCAGATGGGGTGGGTCACGGGCACACAACAGAGCCACGGAGCAACACATGGGTCATATCTGGATCTTTATTTTTTTCCTCCCTGTCTCCCGAATATTTGGATATTTTCCCTGCCTCTCGAATATTTGGATTTTTCCCTCTGCCTCCCGAATATCTGGATTTTTCCCTCTGCCTTCCGAATATTTGGATTTTTTTTAACTATGCCTCCGGAATATTTGGAATTTCCCCCCTCACCTCACGAATATTTGGATTTGTCCTATCTCCCGAATATCTGCTTGAGGTCAATGAATGATGTAAAATGGGGAGGGGGCGGGGGAGGTTAATAATTCATATGGCTATGGTCACCAAGACTCGACTGTGGCTAGAGTGAATACACGCCACGAAATATTTGCCCCAAAGGCAGGGCTTATGTGTTCCTCTCTCTCTCTCTCTCTCTCTCTCTCTCTCTCTCTCTCTCTCTCTCTCTCTCTCTCTCTCTCTCTCTCTGTACGAAGATCCGGTTATGAAAAACGAAGTCGTGTGAGTCACGTGTTCTCCTGTGTTGTGTGTGTGTGTGTGTGTGTGTGTGTGTGTGTGTGTGTGTGTGTGTGTGTGAGAGAGAGAGAGAGAGAGAGAGAGAGAGAGAGAGAGAGAGAGAGAGAGAGAGAGAGAGAGAGAGAGAGAGAGAGAGGGCGGTGGGCGGGCATGCCAGAGCGTTTATAGACTATTCTATCTGCAGAGCTCCGGTATGTAAATTTCTATATACTGCAAGAGAAGAACTTTCGTTTTGATTTGGCGTATTACTGACGTAAATAATCACACACACACACACACACACACACACACACACACACACACACATATATATATATATATATATATATATATATATATATATATATATATATATATATATATATATTTCTAGGTGATATAAGAAAACCAAACGAGAGTTTACAGAGTTGTGACCAAATGAAGGTTAAAATGAAGGTCACAGCGCGAGTCCAGACGAAGATACACACAGACAGACAGACAGAAGCCATCATAGGGCGTCCGTCTGCCAGGCAAGTTAACACTGGATACGCCTGGCGTTTACGCAACTGTGGATAGATGGGATCGAATTGAACAAGACTGCAAACCTTAGAATCAAACCCTTTCAAGACCTGGGTAACTTTAATTCTAGTATACTTTTAAGTGTTATTTCCTGATATAATTTAGTAATCTTCGCGTTCTGAAATTACATACATAACATCTACTTTTCTGGAAGGGAGAAACAAACACGTAATTCCAAGAATCAACAAATACTCCCCTCTAGCTTGAGTCCAATTAATTGGAAGTCATCAAATTCAGCGTCTTAGATCTTTAGATAACATTCAAATAAATCCAAATTCTGCATTTTTTTTTTTCTAAAAAAAATTCTCCAGCTGGGATAGACGCAGCGACCTGCAAGGGGGCGACACATATCACCGGAAAACGCAAAAAAAAAAAGAAAAAAAAAATTCCTGTTGGTTGGCACCCAGCAACACGTTCTCACCTGGGGGCAATCGCTGGGGCGACGTCAACATCCTTGAGATCCCGTTGCCCGACACACACCGGGGGCGCATCTGTCGTGTGTGTGTGTGTGTGTGTGTGTGTGTGTGTGTGTGTGTGTGTGTGTGTCAGTCACGAGAGAAAATGTACATAACATGTGTGGCATGTGAACTACATATGATCCTATGCTGACCTTTATATATGTGTGTGTGTGTGTCTGTGTGTGTGTGTGTACTATGTTCACAGTGCTGTGTGTGTGTGTGTGTGTGTGAGAGAGAGAGAGAGAGAGAGAGAGAGAGAGAGAGAGAGAGAGAGAGAGAGAGAGAGAGAGAGAGAGAGAGAGAGGACTTCAATACAGAACTTAACATTTCCACGTGAACGATATATCGAATCGGATGGACAAGGTACACCAGACTTAGGAGCACTTCCCTGACGCGAGCTGACTTTGCCTCGCACAGCAGCAGCAGCAGATGTCACCTGGGGGCGCACCTGCTTTATGACCAGTGGTAAACACAGCTTCATCTTGATGTCCATGACCTTTCCAGAATACATTCACCTCCAGCCCGTGAGGTAATGATGGCACGTGGAATACATAACCAACTACATATCTCAGTCTGTACGTGGCGTATCAAATATGTAAATTTCTTTAAAAGATGGGAGAAAAAAAAAAACCCCACTTCGACATTAATTTCCGTGTATTACACGCACATAATTATTCTCATTCCAGTGATTAATCACGGACGTGATCTCTTAATTACTGCCCACCCCTCCCATCTCTCTCTCTCTCTCTCTCTCTCTCTCTCTCTCTCTCTCTCTCTCCTCTAGCGCCACAGGGTATGCTATGAGCAGCATAACCCTCGTCCACTTCATGACAGAGGCGCAAGCAAGCAAGCATATGGAAGCACAGCACGAGACGACCCGCCAGCACGTCCTCTGTCCGGCATCCAGCCTCAACCTCGACGAACAACAAATGTGTTCTACAGAGTTCTTGCATCACATCTGTTATCGCAGTATAGGTTCTTCCCGTGAGTAACCCTTAGCCCAGAACCCGTCAGCAAAATGACTCCTTCTTTAAACTCCCCCGAGACCAAACATAGACACACACACACACACACACACACACACACACACACCTGTAGCCTCCTGTATATGGATGGAATGACTAATTTCTCTAAAATCCACTCCACTCTGATCATGAACACCTCATTCTCCATAGCGACCGTATAAGTGGTCGTCTTCGTCTTGTATATGTTCTTCTTCCTCTCGCTACACCGACTCTCACACGTGAAGACCCGCGGCTCTAACGTGAAGCCAGTGACCAGGGGAGGAAAAGAAAAAAATAGATCCTCGTAATTTAATATTAGCCATCTGAGGTGTAGGGCCGACCCCGGTCCACGTGGGCGGGTGGGTTCACGGTGTCGACGAGAGAGAGAGAGAGAGAGAGAGAGAGAGAGAGAGAGAGAGAGAGAGAGAGAGAGAGAGAGAGAGAGAGAGAGATGGGCGGAACGACGGAATTGCTCTGATTTATCTTTTTTTTTTTTCTTTTTTCCTCCCGGGATGAAATCAGACAATCGTTCACTTGTTCGCCGTCGACCAATCCGGTATTTCGTCGGCTCTGCAACACTGGAAATCAATACAAAACTCATCTGGGAATATGTCGGAGAGAAACACATACAGAGATCATCCGAACGAGGGTTGATGCAATGATGCATCGCTCACACTGATTGGTCCATCTGGATTGCAACAGCCAATGGAGATCGCTCTTGGTGACGTGTATGGGACGAGGAGCAAACAAAGGCATATGTGAGATGTAAACAAAACGGCGAAATGTTTGATGATGTAAACAGATTGGCGTTAAAAAAAAAAGGGGGTTGGGGTGGGGGGCGAAATCTACTGATATACAGAGATGTTCCTCAAGCATGGCGGTGTTTTCATTCATCGTGTTTTGGATCTTGAAATGAAAAACGAAGACCAGACGTGGTAAAACCATCCACCTTTCCCTTCACCTAAAGCTGTCGTGCCACAGGAAGAACTTTCCTCGATGTCTGAAACATCAAAAATCTCTTTCAGGATATAAATCGCTTCCTGTGGGCAAGGGGGAAAAAAATAGCTTCAAGGTCAAAAATACCCCCCCCCCCCCCCCCCCAGGCCGGCAGCTGAGAGTCATGTGGGAGAGGGAGGGCAGCCGGGAGTTATGTGGGAGAGGAACCGCAGCTGACAGCTATGGGAGAGAGGGACGGAAAGGGGTGGGAGAGGTCCTCCTGCCTCTCCCAGAGAGCCTTTTCCTTCCTGCTGGACATAAATGAGAAGCTTTGAGGAAGGCTGTGAGATATCTCTCATCATCCAGGTCGGCTGGCACTATATCACAAGGTTTTGAGAGAGAGAGAGAGAGAGAGAGAGAGAGAGAGAGAGAGAGAGAGAGAGAGAGAGAGAGAGAGAGAGAGAGAGAGAGAGAGACCCTTGATGTATCATCACTGTCTTGCTCTCATTGCCAACGACATATTCTGCCTACAGACTCTTCATCCTAAGGGTGACCTCAAGTGTGTGTGTGTGTGTGTGTGTGTGTGTGTGTGTGTGTGTGTGTGTGTGTGTGTGTGTGTCTGTGTGTGTGTGTGTGTGTGTACGTACGTGAGATCCTGATCTCCTCTTGTCCTGAACACGTTCTGAACATTATCGCCGGAGCGTGCTGGGCGCGCGTGCCTCCCACCCTCCTCACGCTCCACCGCGAATTCCGCCAGCGGATCGGTATCGGAAACCCGATTCGCGTTCGCCACCCCGCGAGACGGTGGTCTCCTCGGGTGCGATCGGGGGTGTCGTCCTCGTCTTCCAGGCCTCGTGTGTTTGTCAACCGCTCCGTGCCGTCGAGAACGAGGTCGCGAGACGCAAGAATGACCTCGTCTGTCCTCGTCTGCAAGTGTGTGTGTGCGTGTGTGTGTGTGTGTGTGTGTGTGTGTGTGTGTGTGTGTGTGTGTGTGCGTGTGTGCGCATAACACATACATACGGGGAGAGAGAGAGAGAGAGAGAGAGAGAGAGAGAGAGAGAGAGAGAGAGAGAGAGAGAGAGAGAGAGAGAGAGAGAGAGAGAATTTTCTTTTTCCTTCTTTCCTCATGAAATGGAATGACAGACACTCGTCGTTCCTCTGAACACCCACCACAACTCCCTCCCTCCGTCTCTCCCTCCCTCCCACCCACCCGTCACACACACACACACACACACGCACACCGACCACGGCAACACGACCCGTGTCGTCCCGATCTGAAAGCCTCAACTTATGGGAAATCGAGGGGGAGTGGGTGGAGTAGGGGAGAGGGAGAGGGTTGTAGTAACACCACAAATAACGTCGTCAAGTATCTTAAACAAGCGTCAACCACCATCCATCCTGGGCCAACATGGGGCCGCATGCGTCGTGTCGCGCTGCGCGGTCAACGCTACGCGTCCGGTCTCACCGAACGCGCGACTACACCTCCCACTGACGCCTGAGATAATGACCTTCCGGCGTGGTTCTTGTATGCGTAATTCCCCCCCGTCCGCCAAACTCAAAAAAAAAAAAGAAATAAGAGAAATGACGAAGAAAAGAAAGAAAAAAAACGCCAATTGGTTCAGCTACGAAAAGAATTATGGCCAGCGATTAGCGAGGCCAACGCATGGACGGGGCTGACTGAGTGGTCAGTCGAGGTGAAGTGATGAGCAGGCCCGTGGGAAGGATGTGTGATTCAACAGAAAACGACGTAACGGTGGAGATAAATATCATATACATACGGAAAGACGGAGAACTGCGAATAACGAAGAGGAACGGAAGGGAAAGGTGAAATGGAATAGACAGGGGGAGAAAATAAAGCCACCAACGAAGTGAAAGAAAGAACTTGACGTCAGGAGAGAGAGAGAGAGAGAGAGAGAGAGAGAGAGAGAGAGAGAGAGAGAGAGAGAGAGAGAGAGAGAGAGAGAGAGAGGCCAGTTTACCTGGTTACTTAAGGAGCCATTCAAGCGGGGTACCCGCAGCCGTGGTGGCACTTGTGGGTCGGTCCTGTGAGGCAAGAGCCCGCCAACCTGGGCAGCAACGCCAGGAAATATCCAAGATGCGGGCCGCCCTGATCACCGCTCGTTATGCGCTCCACCTTCTTATTGTCCGGGGCCTGAGAGAGAGAGAGAGAGAGAGAGAGAGAGAGAGAGAGAGAGAGAGAGAGAGAGAGAGAGAGAGAGAGAGAGAGAGAGAGAGAGAGAGTGTACGCACGACGCGTTTTCCCATGGGGGTGTACCGCTCACCACGCACACATCTTGTTTGTCCGAGAAAAGCCACGCAGCTACTCCTCACACCACACAGCTGCCGATCCTGGACTTGGGTAGAGCTGTTTAGGGAACAGTCATTCGGCGTTATCGTATGGGTTTCTCCTTTCCACACCAGGTCTCTATTCCACACCAGGTCTTCATTCCACACCAGGTCTCCATTCCACACCAGGTCTTCATTCCACACCAGGTCTTCATTCCACACCAGGTCTTCATTCCACACCAGGTCTCCATTCCACACCAGGTCTTCATTCGACACCAGGTCTTCATTCCACACCAGGTCTTCATTCCACACCAGGTCTTCATTCCACACCAGGTCTCCATTCCACACCAGGTCTTCATTCCACACCAGGTCTTCATTCCACACCAGGTCTTCATTCCACACCAGGTCTCCATTCCACACCAGGTCTTCATTCCACACCAGGTCTTCATTCCACACCAGGTCTTCATTCCACACCAGGTCTTCATTCCACACCAGGTCTTCATTCCACACCAGGTCTTCATTCCACACCAGGTCTTCATTCCACACCAGGTCTCTATTCCACACCAGGTCTTCATTCCACACCAGGTCTTCATTCCACACCAGGTCTTCATTCCACACCAGGTCTTCATTCCACACCAGGTCTCTATTCCACACCAGGTCTTCATTCCACACCAGGTCTTCATTCCACACCAGGTCTTCATTCCACACCAGGTCTTCATTCCACACCAGGTCTTCATTCCACACCAGGTCTTCATTTTTTTTTTTTTTTCACTCGGAAGAACACTAAAGGAATCTCTCAATCTCTTTTGCTGGATTCTGGTTTTTTCTTTTCATACGTCCTTTTGATATGTTCTCTACGGGATTCTTGCAGACTAAATCCCTCTCTTTCTTGCTTGTTGTGGCGTTTTCCATTCATATACATGTGCGATAAAATCCTTGTAAAATCGTGTTATGCATAGATCATCATGTATCCATCCTTTTTGTCTTGACACCTCTCATCTCCACCCCCCCAGTCCACTCGACCTCATTACCTAACTTCTGATAAGAATAACTCTCAGCTTCTCCCTTCCACACACTCTCACAAAGCCTGACACCAGCTTCCGTAGTATCCCCTCTTGATTTTGCCACCAGAACTGTGTCATCTGCAAACAGCAACGACTCGCCTCTCAGCCCCCAACCCCCAATCCCAGGATACTCAATACCTGCCACTCGCTTCAAGACCCTCGCATTTACCTTACCCCATTAACCCATCCATAAGCAGATTAAACGGCCACGGTGACATCATACACCCTTGATGAAGACCCCCCTTCACCTAGAACCATTCATCCTCCTCCATTCCTACTCGTACATATGACTTACTCTCCCGATAAAAACTCCACACTGCAATTAGCAGCTTTCCTTCCACACCACATGCTAGTAACCCATCTCAAAGGCCATCTCTGGTCAACCTTATCTTCAAGTCCAACAATGCCACATTCCTCTCTTTCTCCAAGCATTTCGCACACTGATTTTCCAAACAAATACCCACTCGACCTGTCGTCCTCTACCACTCCTATACCTATGTCTCCCCTCCACATCCTGATGCTTGTGCCACACATACGCTCGAGGTATATTCACTGGCAGCAAAGATACACACACACACACACACACACACACACTCGTGTGAGGGTAGAGGGCGTAATCCACACTGAGTTCCGGTCTGTTTGCGCTGGCTAAAGTCATTACACACGCCGGGAGGGCGGTGGACCCCATCTCACCAAAGGGTTCACAATATTAGTAAACAAAAGCAGTCCGGGTAATGCGTATTTTGGGCCATGAATGCCGAGGAAGAGGTTGGACGGTGGTGGAAATGAAATGTCTGAGGACGTGCGGCGGGTTGACCGCGTATGAAATGATATTACCTGAGGGAATTGTGGCATTGAGTGTAGCCTTACTGGAAGGGCCGACATATGGAGAGGATGAAGAGAAACTGATCTAGAAAATCTATTTCGAGAGCAGAAGGAGACCCGAGGAGGAGATGGAAGGATGAAATAAAGAAAGCTCTGGGGTATCGGGATTTGAATATTTAGGAGGGCGAGAGGCATTCACTGAAGTGAAAGGACTGGACTGATAAGGTATATGGGGGGCGACGTGATGTCACTTGACTATGGTTTCAGTACAACATACAGGACAACTAAGAGTAATCATCATTTACTTATATGATCCCGGAACTCCACTTACGGGGCTCCTGCAGCTCCAAGGCTGCGCTTCAATCAGTAGCAGGAAGGGGATGGACTCTTTTGAAAGTTCTTCGACGTAAGTGCATTTTGTTTTGTCCACTGACGATAATACAACTTTTCATTAGCGCCGTAACCATATGCAGACAGAGTCCGGTAACACCAAAGTTAGATGTGTGTGTGTGTGTGTGTGTGTGTGTGTGTGTGTGTGTTGTGCATATTTTACGTTAAACTATCACTGCTACTTACAAAAGTTAACTTACATAACACTAAAAACAAATAAAACTATTTTCCAAGTTATCAATTTCCAATCGATATCATAAAATTTTTTCCTTTTGACGTAAAAATAAAGTTAATGAGTCCCACATATTGCCTTGAGTCCCGCCGTCCAAACACCTGACAAGAACAAAAACAATAACTACTGATGCAGGGTTCGAATCCTTCTCTAGTAGATTATTTCTCACTTGTTTTGATACGTCGATACTAATTTCTTCACTATGCACGTAAACTACGGCATCTGTGCGATTCCCGTCTCCTAATTTATTGGTGACATTAAATCTAAAAGTCCTGAGGAAAATGGGTAAAAGTATATACATTCTCGGAGGCGATGCGAGCGGAAGCCAGGGTCGGGTGAGGATCGCGACGCGGGGATGCTGCCCGCGCAGAGGTCTGAGCGTCAATATGGGGGAGGCTGGACCCAGCTCCCTAGTCTGGAGGTCCACCTCACTGGAGCAGCACCTCGCTCAACCCCGCTCTAACTGCTGTTGTACAGACCTATACTCCCGCTCGCTCCGGAGCGCCCTCCCCTTACCCCCCCCTCGCCGCCGCTTCAACCGCTAACTCCCTTCTGTTCGTTTCTGATCTTCCTTTCCACTCGTCCATAACAACAAGCGCGCGCGAGAGAGACAGAGTGAGAGAGAGAGAGAGAAAGAAAGGTAAGACAAGTATTATTATACTCATTTTTCGTATGTGTTTAACATTAACAAAAAAAAAAATATATAAGGTGTCGGATATTACGTGTCGTTTGAACCCTCAAGAATTCGCCTCCTCGTAGTTTCAAAAGCTCGAACGTTGCTCATTTACGTCATATACAAACGTTTGGTGTATCTATTCATTTACGTCATATACGAACGTTTGGTGTATATATTCATTTCTTTTTTTATACATCTCTCGGAAACCCGAACGTTCCACCCATTCACACGTGTGTGACAGAAATATATATATATATATATATATATATATATATATATATATATATATATATATATATATATATATATATATATACAACGTTGACCGTAATCCTCAACTTCCACAGAGAACAAACTAAATGACGAACGACTATGGAAAAATATATATGACATGGGTGAACGCGGAAACATGCTACTGTAAACAAAACAAACAAGGAAGCCTGTATAGTGAAGACCTTTGTAAACAGATTGAGACAGTGAAAATCTGTGATTTACAGCAAGCGTTACACCCCAGACCTGAAGCTGTGACCTTAAATAAACGCATTTACAGCACTGAGAACCAGTACCATGACAATATTTACACTGCCCTGACCTCCCATACACTGGTGAGAACTAACAGCATGACCAAATTTACAGTTATGACCTCATTTACACCAGTGAGAACTATTACCATAATCATGTTTACAATGCTATGACCTTATTTACACAACTAATCCAATCCTATTTTTACTATCATGACCTTATTTACACTAGTGGGAACTAATGTAATCCTATCTTTACTACTATGACCTTATTTACGCTTGTGGGAACTATCATAATTACATTCATACAGCTGTGACCTCATTTACACTAGTTCTGAACAAATAACTCGACTGCATTTACACGAGTGAAGTGTTACCCCAAGACAACATTTACACCGCTCTGACCCTCGTTTACACGAACGAGAACGAACACCACGACCAAATTTACTTCGTAATGACCTCATTTACAGCAGCAGCATTAATAAGGTTTTGCATTTACACACAGTAATGGCCTCGCTCACGCTAGCAAGAACAAATAAAGTTAGTGCAATTACAGCGTCATAACCATATTTACCCTCGCCAGGACGAATTCCAATACTAACATCATTAAGACCTCAATGAGAACTGTAGAAAACTGACACCCACCAAGACCGCATCTACGTTTTCTTTTTTTCTTTTGTGGGCCCCCCTTTTACACGACTGAGAACTCACCTATATTTTTTTTTCTTTTACAATGTTCTAATCTTATTTAAACCGGTGAGGACTGACACCATGACCGCATTTACAATGACCTCATTTACGGTGACGAAAATTACGAGCGATAACATGACGGTAATTGTGAGAAAAAAATAATCACCTGTTTTTTTTTTTATTGGCAAACAAGCTAAGCTACATTCGTGAAGGAAGAAAACTACCATATATGCATTCGTGAAAGAACGATATTAGCAAAACTGCATTCGTGAGAGGAACTAGATTGAGTGCATTCGTGAAATATGAAAAATATCTAAAACTGCATTCTTCAATCAATTACCAGTTAAACAGCGTTCCAGGGAGACTCGCTAAGCTGCATTCGTGAATATCAACAACAAAACACGTGACAAACTGCATTCGTGAAAGACCAAAACAGTTATAATGCAAATAAATATCTCAAGCATTTATGAACGAAACATTAACTAAACTGCATTCGTGAGATACACGAGCTAAGAATCATTCGTGATGGGACACACTCACTAAACCGCATCCGTGAGAATGCGTGCTCGCTACAGAATTCGTGAGGTCAAGACACGATCGGTAAACTGCAATCGCGAAAGAAGGACCACATAAACTTCCTGCATTCACACCGAGGGAAGCCACCGTGCACGGGTCATAATGGCGGGAACCACTTCTTAAACTGCATTCACAACACGTCACATGATATGTGCTGGATGCAACGCAGACTCAGAAACACAACGTTAGAGTGAGTGTTTCCCGTGAAAGAAGGACGATTTCTGCATTCACACGTGCACGATCACTCAGTTGCGGTCGAACGCGGAGAACATGTTAATTTTTTTTTTCAGTGGGGTTTATACAAGTATACATATATGGGTAGGACATATGGTCAACCAACGGGTGTTATTATATTGGTATAAGGTGTGTGTGTGTGTGTGTGTGTGTGTGTGTGTGTGTATTCCACGAGAAATTAATTCACACATGATTTCTTGCACCCCCCCACCCCCTGCTGTTCTATAGCCATCCACCGTCTCCCTCCTCTCACTTACCCCGCCTACTTCCGCCTCTCCTGAGCAAGTGAAGCCGTGGAATTACTTGAAAGTACCTGAGGCAAGCCAGTGCAGCTCACTCCTCTACTCCCATCCTCTTCCTTCTGCCTCTTCCTGGGTATACTCTCGGTGTATATATATATATATATATATATATATATATATATATATATATATATATATATATATATATATATATATATATATCCACAGTCGTCAGGAGCGTCTGGGTTTTCTACGTAGTGTGTTCAGACTGCCATTCATTTCCATTCATTTATACATCTTTGTTTATATCAATTATATATTTTATAATTTACTCGTCTTTAGTCTCCTTCTCCCGTTCATTTGACCTACCTATCGGTCGGGGGCAATCTTCTTCAGTGCTCCATTATCCCTCCTCCCGTTCTCTTCAACCCCTCACCCCGTTTTCTACAGCGGCCACAGATTTGCCCTCCTTCATCACAAAATTCCTTCAGCGTCTCCCGAAGACCTCCAATGCTCTATTCCAATCCATCAATTTTCACTTCGCGTCTACGAGGCTCAAGACCTGTTCACCCGCCCCTGGCGACCACGTCCGCACCCGCGCCATGGTTTAAGTTTTAGGTCCGCGCCATGGTTTAAGTTTTAGGTCCGCGCCATGGTTTAAGTTTTAGGTCCGCACCTTAGTATAAGTTTTTGGTCCGCACCTTAGTTTAAATTTTAGGTCCGCGCCTTAGTTTAAGTTTTAGGTCCGCACCATGGTTTAAGTTTTAGGTTCACACCATGGTTTTAGGTATAGGTCCGCACCATGGTTTAAGGTACCTTCGTACCTTCCTACGCAGGAGGCTATATGCAGTGATGAGCGCTCCAACAAAAGTAGGTCACCCGCACCTATATTTCCACGAGTTAAAGGCCGAACTTCGTAGTGGGTCATGACCTCTACCAAAACCCACCTCGCAAACTGCCATGACAAGGTCAGAATTAAGGTGCAATACACGGGACATCCACGATGGAGAACATTTTACCCCTACCACCTCGACATATATATATATATATATATGTAAGACATGCGTCATAATATACATATGTAAGACATGCTATAGTTCTACATATCAACGGAGATAGTTTTCGATGCATCTGATACGAGTGAAATCTTCCCCGTCCGTCCCCCTCCTAACCCGTCCATTGTTTGAACTCTCACGCCCGCTCTAATGGATTCAGAAAGCTGACTGTTATGAATATAAACTCCCAGGAGAAGTACTAGAAAAGTTAGGTTTTACAGGGGAGGGGAGGAGGGGAGAGGGGAAGCTCTTCCTCCTCCTCCTCCTTCCTCACAAATTTTCTCTCGGTAAGAGAGAGAGAGAGAGAGAGAGAGAGAGAGAGAGAGAGAGAGAGAGAGAGAGAGAGAGAGAGAGAGAGAGAGAGATTGAACACGTAGACATGATATGCATACCTAATAATAACCACCATTCTATGTTCCATTCCCCAGAAAGAATATATATATATATATATATATATATATATATATATATATATATATATATATATATATATATATATATATATATTCCTTTTTAATCCACGAGGCAATGAAACACGATAAGTACCCAAGCGCAATTTCGTGTAATAATCACATCATCAGGGGAGATACAAGCAGGAACAATAATATGAAGTCGATGATGAAAAAGGAATTTACTTGATAATGCGCTCAACCGTGATCTTTTCCTATGTACGTATATATATATATATATATATATATATATATATATATATATATATATATATATATATATATATATACTGAAAGTGTGTTTAACTTGGAACAGACGGGTGGGGTGGATACAGCCGAAGCAGATGTTTCTGAAGATAAAACATCGCAGACAGGCGGAGATAAGAGGCTTAACATAAACCCCCCCTGGCCAAGGAACTTAGAAAAAATATTCGCGGAATTTCATTCTCAGTTCGATAAGCCGCCGGGAAAAGTGTCTTTAAGTATTGATGCATTCTAGGAGGGCGCCCGGCCACTGTGTAACAGCCCCCCTAACCCCATCAACCAATACCAACGCTCAGAGAGAGAGAGAGAGAGAGAGAGAGAGAGAGAGAGAGAGAGAGAGAGAGAGAGAGAGAGAGAGAGAGAGAGATCGGGAAAGGGTTGGGGGGGGGTAGGGAATCAAAAGCTCTGGCATACATAGATCGTGGGGGATACCATTTCATTTCTGAATCTAAGGCAGACTGACCACGAAAGAGCTGCAAGATCTAAACGCCACAAGACAAAACATATGACGGTATCCAGAAAAAAAAAAAGCATTTGATGCATTAAACAACGGGAAAGAGAATCTCTCTCTCTCTCTCTCTCTCTCTCTCTCTCTCTCTCTCTCTCTCTCTCTCTCTCTCTCTCTCTCTCTCTCTCCGTATTTCCATGAACACAGCTTACTATTTAAAAGGCTGCGTATGAGATAACGCAATGCACGCCAAAAAAAAAGTGCTTAACAAACGTGCAATCAAAAACGTGTCTTGAGGAAAACATTTATGTTAGTCAATACTCTAAAGAAAGAACAAATCTTGAACACGAAGCATTACGTTCTCACACTGGTATGGTCAAATATAAAGGTCTTGTGAGCATAAATTGAAGCGTAGGCACTTTGGAAGAGGAGACTTGCTAACGAATGATACGTGACAATCGTTACAGTTACATACGCAAAATGTACATATGTGTCACTCAAAGATATATATATATATATATATATATATATATATATATATATATATATATATATATATATATAACCGTAATGGTTTTAAGGCCTTATCCTTAGTGCCCATGCAAGAAAGCTTTAGTTAAAAGAGTGAAAAGTGTCCTCCTCATGGAGTGATCTCATATCTCTCACAAGACTAATGGGTTCCTTTGTGAGGCTGAGTTGTGAGGAAGTCTCATACAATATACGACGCTGACAAGATACATACGTAGCAGGAAGCAATATCACATTCATACACACTAGAAGAATAATGAAAAGTGATATATATATATATATATATATATATATATATATATATATATATATATATATATATATATATATATATATATATATATACATGGGTGGAGTCAATTAACTCTCAAAATTAACCACTTAATTCATTCAATCTAATAATCAGCAAAATGTTATGTGGATTAACTTAACGGACCGGTTGGGTATAATGACTATTAAAATCAACCAGTTAAATCAGTTCGAGGAAAGTAACTAGCTAGTTATGTGATTAACAGAAAAGAATGTGTATAATTTAGCTAACCATAAATTACACATGAAGCGTGCAAGGGATAGAGCAAATTGGAGCGATATGCTATACAAGGCACGACGTGCTTTCCATGTAAATGGGCCGAAACAAGGCATACGAAGTGGTCACGGGAGGCGACGGGAAGGTCTGTGGAGTATGGCTACAGGATAAGGGGCTCTGGTTTCGGTGCATATGTGCGCGTGAGTAGGAATGAAGGAGGGTGAGAAGTGGGTCTGTGATGTTACCGTGGCTCTTTAATCCGACTGTGGATGAAGTGGTGAAGGACGTAAATGCGGGGGTCGTGGAGACAGGGACGGGTGTAACACTATGCTGGTGGCATGGGGACCTGAAAGGTGAGTCAGTTGTTGTTTGCAGATGACACGGCTCTGGTAGCAGGTTAAAATATGTAATGTAAATGAAAGTAAGGCAATACGGTTCTGTCAGGGGGCGAGACAGGTCGGGCTGTGTGTTTGTCTGAATGAGCAGAGCTTACAGGAATGTAGGGCCAGATGTGTGTGTGTGTGTGTGTGTGTGTGTGTGTGTGTGTGTGTGTGTGTGTGTGTGTGTGTGTGTGTGTGTGTGTGTGTGTGACCCAGACTGCACCAGCGAGTGAAACTTCATCTTCAGCGAAGCTGTGTCATCGGGGGCACAGTCTCTTCGTGGAACTTATCACTCTAAAGGAGTCAACATTTCCATGATACTGGAGGTAGAGCAGTCATGCAGCTCCTGGAAAAAAGGGGTCCTGGAAGAACTCCAGAATCCTTTCAGAACAAGGGGTCCTTGGCTTCAGCCATATAACTAACGTATAACGAATACATAACAACGGAAAATGAAGGTAGCATAACGAAGTCTGCACATCCCGTAGTGACAAACGTTGTTTGCATGACCTTAATCGTACAGTCATGAGTGCATGGAAGGTTGAAATACGGGGTCATGAAGGAGGTGATAAGCCTCAGCTTGTGTCATGAGAGATGTGGCAGCCCTGTAATGGTGGGGGGGGGGGGGGAAGATGTGGCAGAGCTGTAATGGGGGGACAGCTGACATCTGTCAACGGCTCATGTCATGCCGAGCGCGTCCAGGAACAGCAGAGAGATACAACAGATGCCGTCGCACCGATACAATATCGCTTTCACAACCAACGCGGAGTTTGCTTTCCATGGTCTTTTGCATATGTAAATACCTGTGACAACGGAGCATACAGGAGGTAAATGCGAAAAGAAAATAGGGTGAAACTGTAAATACCACGGCTGAAAAAAAGACAAGGGATGCGAAATCGATCATAGGTTTGTGGGATCTTAAAGTATTCAGGGAAGGGATATTCTTATACATATACCTATATACCTTATACATAGAATATGTATACCTTATATGGAAGGCATTATGGTATACATTAAAGGCTTCTTTCTTTCTATTGAGGGCAATGTGGCATAGTATACGCCCTTTGTTGCCGAGTCAGTCTGGGCGGGCCCGTGCGTGATTCATGGGAAGCAACGCTACCCACTTACACTACGGAAGCCAGTGTGTACGTATAATCTAGCATAAAGCTACGTACGCTCCCACGTTCGTTTTTCTACATGTGTAGCTGTACGTATGTACGTCCAACATTTTCATCAATAATCAGTGAAAAAAAAATATATTTCACGTATGAGTATTTTTTTCCCCCAGTAATGGAATATTAATTTGTGTTTGTGTTTGTTGTATGTGCGGGTTGTGTGCTCAGCCGTGATGCGATCAGCCAGGACACGGGCAACTGTCACGTAGGAGTGTGTGATTACCATCTGCGTGTGACGGGAGGGACAGAACTATACACCCGTGTTGCTCCGTATATTGTCCTTGTGTGTGTGTGTGTGTGTGTGTGTGTGTTTGCAGGTTTCAATACGGGAAAAATCTGTAAACTCCGTCACGTTTCACAGCTGTAAAGTGGAATTGGTCATATTTACGGTGCACACATGTGCCTGTACATCACACGCTAATCAAAAACACACAAATACAGGCATACTGAAACGTGTGTATGGATTCTTTTGAAACAGTAAAAATGGAGGAGCTGTAAACAAGAACACACACACACACACACACACACACACACACACACACACACACTCACACACACACACACACACATACACACACACACACACACACGTAGACTGTAGAGGCAGTGTTGCCAGCACACAGGATCGAGCCACAACCCAGGACCATGTGGGAAGAACCTTCGCGCCATCTGGCCACACTCAGCGGTCGCCATAACACAAACTTTATTGAAATTGTCCCGTCATCTTTTTACGGCCTACAAACTTAACACTGCCGTAAAACTGAGGGAAAACCTGGGGCAGTGTGATGTGAAAACTCCCTTTTGAGTTCTCACGACCTTACGTGCATTTGTTGTGTCCAGAGAGAGAGAGAGAGAGAGAGAGAGAGAGAGAGAGAGAGAGAGAGAGAGAGAGAGAGAGAGAGAGAGAGAGAGAGAGAGAGAGAGAGAAGGACAATCTATTTGAATACCCAGAGCTGACCTCGAGGGGACGAGGGCTACACTTCCCCTTCACCTGGGGAGAGGCAAAGAGGGTAATTTCAGGGAGGAAATGTCCAAGTGTCTCGCATAGTGCGCGCGCGTGTGCGCATGTGTGTGTGTGTGTGTGTGTGTGTGTGTCGAGAGATACAAACTGTCCAAACCACCAATTCTCTGTGATATGAGTGTGAAGCCTGGTCATGTGCACGTATACAAATCACTGACTTACCCATCCATACCTTATTGCCTTAACCCCCCCAATCCCCACACCTTGGGACCTTCCCCCCACCCCCCACGCCTTGGCAGGGGCCCGTCGGGAACTGACGAATAATGGCCTCTTTTGCACTCGTCCACTCCCCCCGGCAGTCACGTGTGATGTGGGCGAAACCATAGCCACGTACCTACGGCTGTGCCTCACCCTTGCTTATGTTTCAGTCCAGTGACAGCAAGGTAGCCCCACCCCCCCCTTATACACACACACACACACACACACACACACATGAGGGAGAGGCGTGACGACTAAGATGTGAAGAGAGATTGTAAAGGGAGGTGAAAAATGAGGGAGGGAGAGTGTGGATGGAAGTAAAAATGAGGATGGTTGTGAAGGAGGGCGAATATGAAGTACAGAAAGGTGAATATAAGGAAGGCTATTGTGAGGGAATGTGACACTATGGAGGAATGTTGTGAGTAAAGGTGGAAATGAGGGAATTATTAGTGAGGGTGAAAATGCTAGTGAGGGAGGACAGTGCGAACGAAGGTGAAAATGAGGGGGAAAAATACTGCGATGGTGAAAACTCGGAAGAACACCGTGAAAGAAAACGAAAATGGGGGTAAAGATCATGAGAGGGAAGACGAAGATAAAGTAGGACGGGAAGAGAGAAAAAAAAGGAGAAATTAGATCCGTGGGAATGAAAGAATTAGAAGGAAAGAAGGAGAAAACTTGATGAAGGAAGCGGAGGAGGGCAGGCGTGCCGTATCAGCTGGATGACTGAGAAAACTCCCGAACTTCTTTGGAAATAACGATTCCTCGAGCTGGGGCGAAGCTGCTTCTAATTCGCGAAGAAAAACGGCAGGAGGCATGAACTATGGGGTCCTCTCTCTCTCTCTCTCTCTCTCTCTCTCTCTCTCTCTCTCTCTCTCTCTCTTCTCTCTCTCATGTGCTTCTTGTTAGGCAGAGATGCAGTTAAGAGTCCACCCCCCCCCCCCACACACACACACACTCCACAAAGCCCCCCAACCCACCCTATCTCCAGCCCCAGAAACTGGTGCTCTGCTAGAAATACTGCCAATTGCTGAACGACCGCAATGGGAGGAAAATCGGCACCAGAGGGTATCATAAACAGAACAACCCGACTTCAACTAGCTGAAGTTTATACTCGAAAATAGGTTATAAGATGCAAAATTATAGGAGGGAATTGGCGTCAACATTGGTCATTAGTACTGCCTATTAAATAGGCAGAGGTCAGTTACAATCGTAAACAAGCCACGAGATACGAGTGGTAATAGACGAAAAGATAATAACATAACAACATAATAACAACAGTTATAACATTAGCAGCGATATATCGTGGTATACCTGTATATAAGCTGGTAATAAACCATAATAAAAAAAAAAAACACGGACGAACATATCAAATGGTGAGAGCAGACTTTATTCTTTTTAAATCTATATGTATATCGTCACGAGAGAAGGCCCTTATGGTTAAAATATGACAGATGTTTGAAAAAGGTAATAGCTCAGGGAAAAGCGCCAGGTTATGTGGGGACGAAAGTGAAATAACAAATGGAAATAATTGAGGAGATGTGAGCGATAGTAGACAGAGGAATTAATACCGATACATGATGACTGTACAGAACAAGTGATGATATGTAACAATAAGGATACTGTCTGGGAATGTGAGAGAAAATACAGAAGAAATTCAATGAACTTCAAAAAGTAAAAAATAAGTAAATATGAAAAGAAAAAAAAAATCATCCTTCAACAAGCGACATAAATTTTAGTTAAGTGCTCTCCAAATGACGTTTTCTATGAGTAATTAACCTCTCTCAGATGGAAATAATGAGTTTCTATGCAATTACAAGTGAAATTACCGAACGAGCATATACACCGGCCTGATGTGGAGACCTGGCTTCATATTTACGATTTCATGGTACAATTACACACACACAAAAAAAAAACTGTACCAACATTACTAATGCTCTTTGCCTTAACAGAAGGAGTGAGCCACACGATTTATGACCACAAAGCTGGCAAAGAAAGAAATTTAAGAGCAAAGTTACATTGGTTGAGGTGGTTATCTCTTACATCAAATCTTTCTTCTTCTTTACCCAACGTATCTTTACTTTCCAACAAATATCTTCTTCAGCATATATATATATATATATATATATATATATATATATATATATATATATATATATATATATACACTTCCTACATCTTTATATTTACTAAGAAATCAATTTTGTTATTACATTAACTTTGTCAACTGCCTTATTTTTCTCTAATGAGAACACTTTGAAGTTTCATTATTCACTTTTCCCTCTCTACCTTTTTCCGCTAACTTCTCTTTAAAAATATCGTCCCACCCATTTTCAAACAGCATCTCTTCCTTTTATATGAGCAGTATACCGTAAACAGACTCCTCCCATTTTCAAACAGCAATTTCTCATCATTTTCTTTCCCAATCTGTCTCACTCTCCCGTTTTTTTTTCTTCCGCCCTTATCATCTGTTTCACCCTCTGTTTTATCAGGTTTTCCCTCATGTGTGCTCTCCTCTTCATCCGTACCCTCACTCCCTCCCTACACCTCCTCCCTGGTGCATAACCCCCCCAGCCTGCTGGGGTATAATATACATCCCTGATCACATCTCTGGGCGAACTACTCCGAGCCAGCGGCTGACAGCCATGCCAACCAAGTGTTCATCATCGGTGTCGCTGACTGGGGTGTGGGGGGGTCTTCCGTCATGCTCATCCAGTCTGTTGCTTCCGTCCCCTTGCATGTGACGTGCCAGCTCTGGCACCGCTGACGATGTGGGCCCTAAGGAGGAGGTGGGAGGTATCAACACTGAACCGGCTGCTGTCCTCTCTGTGTCTCCTGTTTCCCCTCTCTGATTCATGGTACCCCTCTCTCTCTGTGTCTCCTGTTTCCCCTCTCTGTCTCATGGTACCCCTCTCTCTCTGTGTCTCCCGTTTCCCCTCTCTGTCTCCTGGTAGCCCTCTCTCTGTGTCTCCTGTTTCCCCTCTCTGTCTCCTGGTACCTCTCTCTCTTTGTGTCTCCTGTTTCCCCTCTCTGTCTCCTGGTATCCCTCTCTCTCTGTGTCTCCTGTTTCCCCTCTCTGTCTCCTGGTACCCCTCTCTCTGTGTGTCTCCTGTTTCCCCTCTCTGTCTCCTAGTACCCCTCTCTCTGTGTGTCTCCTGTTTCCCCTCTCTGTCTCCTGGTACCCCTCTCTCTGTGTGTCTCCTGTTTCCACTCTCTGTCTCGTGGTACCCCTCTCTCTCTGTGTCTCCTATTTCCCCTCTCTGCACCCTGGTACCCTTCTCTCTGTGTCTCCTGTTTCCCCTCTCTGTCTCCTGGTACCCCTCTCTCTGTGTCTCCTCTTTCCCCTCTGTGTACCCTGGTAACCCCCTTTCTCTCTGTGTCTCGTGTCTATCTCGTGATATCCCCTCTCAGTGTGTCACTGTTGCCCCTCTCTTTAAAATCGGGTACCCCCTCCCTACATCTCCTGTCTTAAAGGTTTTAAGTGGCCTGTTGTCCGTCTTTAAGTCTCCTGTTATCTAAGTTTAAGTTCCCCTGGACCCCCTCTGTAAGTTTAAAGTCTTCTTCTACCCCCTCTCTCTCTCTCTCTCTCTCTCTCTACCTCGTCTGGTGATGCCCCACTCTAATCCTAAGTCTCCTAAAGTCCTTCTCTAAGTCTCCTGATGTCTCTCGCAGTCTCCAAGAACTTAAGATTTCTTTTTACTCCTGTGTGACACTCCACAGCCTATAACGTTTTTTTTTTCTTTAAAGTCATGTGACTCAAGTAACGCCATACACCACAATTCTTGAGCCTGCCTGAAGCAGCAGCGGCGACACCTCTCTCTCTCTCTCTCTCTCTCTCTCTCTCTCTCTCTCTCTCTCTCTCTCTCTCTCTCTCTCTCTCTCTCAATATTTATCTTTCTTTTTCTTTACGAGTTTTCCCCTCGGCCGAGGGATCTGACGTCACGGTAGAGAGCGGTCACGCTTCAGGAATTTCGCCAGCTGGGGGGAGGGGGGAGGGGGAGGGGGGAGGGGATGTCGACAAAAACATCAAGGGCAATTATGTTCTTCCCGACAACAATAGCTTGTAATTTTCTATACCTTGACAGTGAAAACATGGAGCACTGCCGGTGACAGTGCACAGCAGTGAAGGTGAACACTTTACTCCGAGGCGGCGAAAACGCGAAGCAGCGGCAGTGAAAAGCTACAGCAGTAACAGTGTAGACCAGTGAAACCCTTTAATACTGACAGTGAAAACCTAAAGCGGCGGCAGTGAAAACATGGGGTGCGTGTGAGAGAGGAATTTACTTTTTGATAAGTGTGTGTGTGTGTGTGTGTGTGTGTGTGTGTGTGTGTGTGTGTGTGTGTGTGTGTGTGTGTGTGTGTGTGTGTGTGTGTGTGTGTGTGTGTGTGTGTGTGTGTGTGTGTGTGTGTGTGTGTGTGTGTGTGTGTGTGTGTGTGTGTGTGTGTGTGTACCATGACAGAAAGAACATGGTAATATGCACACCATGGTACAGAGTACAGAGGGTTAGGGGAAATGACACTGCATGGTTCATGGTGGTTAACCACAATGGTATAGAGGAATATGGTACCTCGTGAACCATGGTAGTACCAATATAATAAAAAGTGCTCAACCACATCATCCATACAAATGACCATATAAACAAAAACACAATTCCAATGTTATTCGAAAATCTCTTAAAAAAAACAAACTCCCTCTCTTTCAGCAAGTTATTTTTTCGTCCTGTCACACGGGTCATTAACACATACCCTGGGTCATTAGGATCAGGTGAAGGTCATTACAGGGTCGTTAAACCTCCATGGGAATCAGTATATTCGACCTGTGGTAGTGGTGCTGGTGGTGTGTGTGTGTGTGTGTGTGTGACCATTTCCATACAGTATTTCGACCACTAAGTTTCAAATGTTATCTACACTTCCTTTACAATTAACATCTTTATCATAATCATTTAATAACCAATTTGAGAGTCTGGTCATTATCTACATGATGGGTGATTCCCCCATCAGGCGTCCCGCTACTTAAAAGATCTTCTACTAATTATTTTCTTATCACAATTATCAGTAATTAAACTCATCAGAACACGCTTTCGTATTTTTGAGAGAAATGTATGAAAAAATTCTTATCGTCAAGGTATTCAGCATCATTCTAATTCCGTTATCTAATGTATCAAAAAAGGAGAAGTTACTTTTTTTCTATCAAATTATTTTTTTTTGTATCATTACGGAAGCAGGCGGTGCTAACAACGTCGACGCTACTCGTGTGTTAGGGAAATGGAGTGTGGCTAGCGTGTGTGTTTGTGAAATGTGGTCTGGTTAGCGTGTCTGGTTAGTGTGTGTGGTTGTGAAATGTGGTCTGGTTAGCGTGTCTGGTTAGTGTGTGTGGTTGTGAAATGTGGTCTGGTTAACGTGTCTGGTTAGTGTGCGTGTGTTTGTGAAATGTGGTCTGGTTAGCGTGTCTGGTTACTGTGTGTGGTTTGTGAAATGTAGTATGGTTAGTCTAAAGACATTTTGTTCTATTCATTAACTGAGATTTTAGTCAGTCGTAATTCCTTGGTATGTGATAGCGTAACAAGGAGTATGTAGCCCG